>NC_091363.1:3005128-3030128 GCF_038502225.1 Cherax quadricarinatus
TCCATTGATACCCAAGACTGTATGTACAGATGTTTCGCCACTGGTATCCACTGGTACCCAAGAGTGTATGTACAGATGTTTCGCCTCTGGTATCCACTGGTAATCAGGACTGTATGTACAGATGTTTCGCCCCTGGCATCCACTGGTACTCAGGACTGTATGTACAGATGTTTCGCCACTGGTATCCACCGGTACCCAGAACTGTATGTACAGATGTTTCGCCTCTGGTATCCACTGGTACTCAGGACTCTATGTACAGACGTTTCGCCTCTGGTATCCACTGGTACTCAGGACTGTATGAACAGATGTTTCGCCTCTGGTATCCACTGGTACCCAAGACTGTATGTATAGATGTTTCGCCCCTGGTATCCACTGGTACTCAGGACTGCATGTACAGATGTTTTGCCTCTGGTATCCACTGGTACCCAGAACTGTATGTACAGATGTTTCGCCCCTGGTATCCACTGGTACCCAGGACTGTATGTACAGAAGTTTCGCCTCTGGTATCCACTGGTACCCACGACTGTATGTACAGATGTTTCGCCCCTGGTATCCACTGATACCCAGGACTGTATGTACAGATGTTTCGCCTCTGGTATCCACTGGTACCCAGGACTGTATGTATAGGTGTTTCGCCTCTGGTATCCACTGGTACCCAGGACTGTATGTACATATGTTTCGCCCCTGGTATCCACTGGTACCCAGGACTGTATGTACAGATGTTTCGCCCCTGGTATCCACTGATACCCAGGACTGTATGTACAGATGTTTCGCCTCTGGTATCCACTGGTACCCAGGACTGTATGTATAGGTGTTTCGCCTCTGGTATCCACTGGTACCCAGGACTGTATGTACATATGTTTCGCCCCTGGTATCCACTGGTACCCAGGACTGTATGTACATATGTTTCGCCTCTGGTATCCACTGGTACCCAGGACTGTATGTACATATGTTTCGCCTCTGGTATCCACTGGTACTCAGGACTGTATGTACATATGTTTCGCCTCTGGTATCCACTGGTACCCAAGACTGTATGTACAGATGTTTCGCCCCTGGTATCCACTGGTACCCAGGACTGTATGTACATATGTTTCGCCCCTGGTATCCACTGGTACCCAGGACTGTATGTACAGATGTTTCGCCCCTGGTATCCACTGATACCCAGGACTGTATGTACAGATGTTTCGCCTCTGGTATCCACTGGTACCCAGGACTGTATGTATAGGTGTTTCGCCTCTGGTATCCACTGGTACCCAGGACTGTATGTACATATGTTTCGCCCCTGGTATCCACTGGTACCCAGGACTGTATGTACATATGTTTCGCCTCTGGTATCCACTGGTACCCAGGACTGTATGTACATATGTTTCGCCTCTGGTATCCACTGGTACTCAGGACTGTATGTACATATGTTTCGCCTCTGGTATCCACTGGTACCCAAGACTGTATGTACAGATGTTTCGCCCGTGGTATCCACTGGTACCCAGGACTGTATGTTAGTGTAGGTCAATAGTTCTGTCCTCTGGTCAGCAGTTTAATGTCTATTGTTATTGTTATTATTATTATTATTATTATTATTATTGTTATTATTATTATTATTATACTTATTATTATTATTATACTTAATAATAATAATAAAATAATAATAATAATAATAATAATAATAATAATAATAATAATAATAATAATAATAATAATAATAATAACAATAATAATAATAATAATAATAATAATAATAATAATAATAATAATAATATTATTATTATTATTATTATTATTATTATTATTATTATTATTATTATTATTATTATTATTATTATTATTATTATTATTATTATTATTATTATCATTATTACTATTATTAATATTTTATGCTAGGAGGGAGGTAAAACGTATCTGGAGAATCAGGACAAAGTCCTGGTTGTCCTGACTATCCTGGTTGTCCTGACTATCCTTGTTGTCCTGGCTCTCCTTGTTGTCCTGGCTATCCTTGTTGTCCTGGCTATCCTTGTTGTCCTGGCTATCCTTGTTCTCCTGGCTATCCTTGTTGTCCTGGCTATCATTGTTGTCCTGGCTATCCTTGTTGTCCTGGCTATCCTTTTTGTCCTGGCTATCCTGGATGTCCTGGCTATCCTGGATGTCCTGGCTCTCCTTGTTGTCCTGGCTATCCTGAATGTCCTGGCTATCCTTGTTGTCCTGGCTATCCTTGTTGTCCTGGCTATCCTTGTTGTCCTGGCTATCCTTGTTGTCCTGGCTATCCTTGTTCTCCTGGCTATCCCTGTTGTCCTGGCTATCATTGTTGTCCTGGCTATCCTTGTTGTCTTGGCTATCCTTGTTGTCCTGGCTATCCTTTTTGTCCTGGCTATCCTGGTTGTCCTGGCTATCCTTGTTGTCCTGGCTATCCTTGTTGTCCTGGCTATCCTTGTTGTCCTGGCTATCCTTGTTGTCTTGGCTATCCTTGTTGTCCTGGCTATCCTTTTTGTCCTGGCTATCCTGGTTGTCCTGGCTATCCTTGTTGTCCTGGCTATCCTTGTTGTCCTGGCTATCCTTGTTGTCCTGGCTATCCTTGTTATCCTGGCTATTCTCGTTGTCCTGGCTATCCTTGTTGTCCTGGCTATCACTATTGTCCTGGCTATCCTTGTTGTCCTGGCTATCCTTGTTATCCTGGCTATTCTCGTTGTCCTGGCTATCCTTGTTGTCCTGGCTATCACTATTGTCCTGGCTATCCTTGTTGTCTTGGCTATCCTTGTTGTCCTGGCTCTTCTTGTTGTCCTGGCTATCCTGGTTGTCCTGGCTATCGTTGTTGTCCAGGCTATCCTTGTTGTCCTGGCCATCCTGGTTGTCCTGGCTATCCTTGTTGTCCTGGATATCCTGGTTTCCTGCCTATCCTTGTTGTCCTGGCTATCCTGGTTGTCCTGGTTATCCTGGTTGTCCTGACTGTCCTTATTGTCCTGGGTATCCTTGTTGTCCTGGCTATCCTGGTTGTTCTGACTATACTTGTTGTCCTGGCTATACTTGTTGTCCTGGCTATCCTGGTTGTCCTGGCTATCCTGGTTGTTCTGACTATACTTGTTGTCCTGGCTATACTTGTTGTCATGGCTATCCTGGTTGTCCTGGCTATCCTGGTTGTCCTGGCTATCCTTGTTGTCCTGGCTATCCTTGTTGTCCTGGCTATGATGGTTGTCCTGGCTATCCTGGTTGTCTTGGCTGTCCTGGATGTCCTGGCTATCCTTATTGTCCTGGCTATCCTGGTTGTCCTGGCTATCCTGGTTGTCCTGGCTATCCTTGTCCTGGCTATCCTTGTTGTCCTGGCTATCCTTCTTGTCCTGGCTATCCTTCTTGTCCTGGCTATCCTTCTTGTCCTGGCTATCCTTCTTGTCCTGGCTATCCTTGTTGTCATTGCTATCCTGGTTGTCCTGGCTATCCTGGTTGTCCTGGCTATCCTGGTTGTCCTGGCTGTCCTGGTTGTCCTGGCTATCCTTGTTGTCCTGGCTATCCTGGTTGCCCTGGCTATCCTGGTTGTCCTGGCTATCCTTGTTGTCCTGGCTATCCTGGTTGTCCTGGCTATCCTTGTTGTCCTGGCTGTCCTTGTTGTAGTGGCTATCCTTGTAATCCTGGCTATCCTTGTTGTCCTGGTTATCCTGATTGTCCTGGCTATCCTTGTTGCCCTGGTTATCCTTGTTGTCCTGGCTATCCTTGTTGTCCTGGCTATCCTTGTTGTCCTTGCTATCCTGGTTGTCCTGGCTATCCTTGTTGTCCTGACTATCCTTGTTGTCCTGGCTATCCTTGTTGTCCTGGCTATCCTTGTTGTCCTGGCTATCCTTGTTGTCCTGGCTATCCTTGTTGTCCTGGCTATCCTTGTTGTCCTGACTATCCTTGTTGTCCTGGCTATCCTTGTTGTCCTGGCTATCCTTGTTGTCCTGGCTATCCTTGTTGTCCTGGCTATCCTTGTTGTCCTGGCTATCCTTGTTGTCCTGGCTATCCTGGTTGTCCTGGCTATCCTGGTTGTCCTGGCTATTCTGGTTGTCCTGGCTATCCTGGTTGTCCTGGCTATCCTGGTTGTCCTGGCTATCCTGGTTGTCCTGGCTATCCTGGTTGTCCTCGTTATCCTGGTTGTCCTGGTTGTCTTGTCTCTCCTCGCTATCCTGGTTGTCCTGGTTGTCTTGTCTCTCCTCGCTATCCTGGTTGTCTTGGTTGTCTTGTCTCTCCTCGCTATCCTGGTTGTCTTGGTTGTCTTGTCTCTCCTCGCTATCCTGGTTGTCCTGGTTGTCTTGTCTCTCCTCGCTATCCTGGTTGTCTTGGTTGTCTTGGTTGTCTTGTCTCTCCTCGCTATCCTGGTTGTCCTGGTTGTCTTGGCTCTCCTCGCTATCCTGGTTGTCTTGGTTGTCATGGTTGTCTTGTCTCTCCTCGCTATCCTGGTTGTCTTGGTTGTCCTGGTTGTCTTGGCTCTCCTCGCTTCCCTGGTTGTCTTGGTTGTCCTGGTTGTCTTGTCTCTCCTCGCTATCCTGGTTGTCCTGGTTGTCTTGTCTCTACTCGCTATCCCGGTTGTCTTGGTTGTCCTGGTTGTCTTGGTTGTCCTGGTTGTCTTGGCTCTCCTCGCTATCCTGGTTGTCTTGGTTGTCCTGGTTGTCTTGTCTCTACTCGCTATCCTGGTTGTCTTGGTTGTCTTGGTTGTCTTGGTTGTCTTGGTTGTCTTGGTTGTCTTGGTTGTCTTGGCTCTCCTCGCTATCCTGGTTGTCTTGGTTTTCCTGGTTGTCTTGTCTCTACTCGCTATCCTGGTTGTCTTGGTTGTCTTGGTTGTCTTGGTTGTCTTGGTTGTCTTGGCTCTCCTCGCTATCCTGGTTGTCTTGGTTGTCCTGGTTGTCTTGTCTCTACTCGCTATCCTGGTTGTCTTGGTTGTCCTGGTTGTCTTGGCTCTCCTATCTATCCTGGTTGTCCTGGTTGTCTTGGCTCTCCTAGCTATCCTGGTTGTCCTGGTTGTCTTGGCTCTCCTAGCTATCCTGGTTGTCCTGGTTGTCTTGGTTGTCCTGGTTGTCTTGGCTCTCCTACCTATCCTGGTTGTCCTGGTTGTCTTGGCTCTCCTAGCTATCCTGGTTGTCCTGGTTGTCTTGGCTCTCCTCGCTATCCTGGTTGTCCTGGTTGTCTTGGCTCTCCTCGCTATCCTGGTTGTCCTGGTTGTCTTGGCTCTCCTCGCTATCCTGGTTGTCCTGGTTGTCTTGGCTCTCCTAGCTATCCTGGTTGTCCTGGTTGTCTTGGTTGTCTTGGTTGTCTTGGTTGTCCTGGTTGTCTTGGTTGTCTTGGTTGTCCTGGTTGTCTTGGCTCTCCTCGCTATCCTGGTTGTCATGGTTGTCTTGGTTGTCTTGGTTGTCTTGGTTGTCCTGGTTGTCTTGGTTGTCTTGGTTGTCCTGGTTGTCTTGGTTGTCCTGGTTGTCTTGGTTGTCTTGGTTGTCCTGGTTGTCTTGGTTGTCTTGGTTGTCCTGGTTGTCTTGGTTGTCCTGGTTGTCTTGGTTGTCTTGGTTGTCCTGGTTGTCTTGGTTGGGTTGAAGGAGAGTAGGCAGAGAGGAAAAGGGCAGAGGGAGAGTGGCAGGGAGAGAGAGGCAGGGGAAGAGTGGCAGGGGATAGAGGCAGGGGGAGAGTGGCAGGGGAGAGAGGCAGGGGGAGAGTGGCAGTGGAGAGAGGCAGGGGGAGAGTGGCAGGGGAAAGAGGCAGGGGGAGAGTGGCAGGGGAGAGAGGCAGAGGGAGAGTGGCAGTGGAGAGAGGCAGGGGGAGAGTGGCAGGGGAGAGAGGCAGGGGGAGAGAGGCAGGGGGAGAGAGGAATGGGAAGAGTGGCAGGGAGAGGCAGGGGAAGAGTGACAGGGGAGAGTGGCAGGGGGATAGAGGCAGGGGGAGAGTGGCAGGGGAGAGAGGCAGGGGGAAAGAGGCAGGGAGAGAGAGGCAGGGGAAGAGTGGCAGGAGAGAGAGGCAGAGGGAGAGTGGCAGTGGAGAGAGGCAGGGGGAGAGTGGCAAAGGACAGAGGCAGGGGGAGAGAGGCAGGGGGAGGCAGGGGGAGAGTGGCAGGGGAGAGAGGCAGGTGGAGAGTGGCAGGGGAGAAAGGCAGGGGGAGAGAGGCATGGGGAGAGTGGCAGGGGAGAGAGGCAGGGGGAGAGTGGCAGGGGAGAAAGGCAGGGGGAGAGAGGCAGTGGAGAGAGGCCGGGGGAGAGTGGAAGGGAGATAGAGGCAGGGGGAGAGTGGCAGGGGAGAGAGGCAGGGGGAGAGTGGCAGGGATAGGAGCTGGGGGAGTGTGGCAGGGGAAAGAGGCAGGGGGAGAGTGGCAGGGGAGAGAGGCAGAGGGAGAGTGGCAGTGGAGAGAGGCAGGGGGAGAGTGGCAGGGGAGAGAGGCAGGGGGAGAGTGGCAGGGGGAGAGAGGAATGGGAAGAGTGGCAGGGAGAGGCAGGGGAAGAGTGACAGGGGAGAGTGGCAGGGGGATAGAGGCAGGGGGAGAGTGGCAGGGGAGAGAGGAAGGGGGAAAGAGGCAGGGAGAGAGAGGCAGGGGAAGAGTGGCAGGGGAGAAAGGCACGGGGAGAGAGGCATGGGGAGAGAGGTAGGGGAAGAGTGGAAGGGAGATAGAGGCAGGGAGAGAGTGGCAGTGGAGAGAGGCAGGGGGAGAGAGGCAGGGGGAGAGTGGCAGGGGGAAAGTGGCAGGGGGAGAGTGGCAGGGGGAGAGAGGCAGGGAGAGAGAGGCAGGGGGAGAGTGGCAGGGGGAGAGTGGCAGGGGGAGAGAGGCAGGGAGAGAGAGGCAGGGGGAGAGTGGCAGGTGGAGAGTGGCAGGGGGAGAGAGGCAGGGAGAGAGAGGCAGGGGGAGAGTGGCAGGAGGAGAGTGGCAGGGGGAGAGTGGCAGGGGGAGAGAGACAGGGAGAGAGAGGCAGGGGGAGAGTGGCAGGGGAGAGAGGCAGGGGGGAAGAGGTGGGGGAGGGGCAGAGATCGATGTTGGTGGACAGGACCGCAATCATCCCTGCCCCCCTTCCCTTCCCCCTTCCCCTTCCTCCCTCCCTTGCCCCTTCCCCTGCCCCCCTTCCCTTGCCCCTTCCCCTACCTCCCTCCCTTGCCCCTTCCCCTGCCCCCCTTCCCTTGCCCCTTCCCCTTCCTCCCTCCCTTGCCCCTTCCCCTGCCCCCCTTCCCTTGCCTCTTCCCCTTCCTCCCTCCCTTGCCCCTTCCCCTGCCCCCCTTCCCTTGCCACTTCCCCTTCCTCCCTCCATTGCCCCTTCCCCTGCCCCCCTTCCCTTGCCCCTTCCCCTTCCTCCCTCCCTTGCCCCTTCCCCTGCCCCCCATCCCTTGCCCCTTCCCCTTCCTCCCTCCCTTGCCCCTTCCCCTGCCCCCCTTCCCTTGCCCCTTCCCCTTCCTCCCTCCCTTGCCCCTTCCCCTGCCCCCCTTCCCTTGCCCCTTCCCCTTCCTCCCTCCTTTGCCCCTTCCCCTGCCCCCCTTCCCTTGCCCCTTCCCCTTCCTCCCTCCCTTGCCCCTTCCCCTGCCCCCATTTCCTTGCCCTTTGCCTGGCTCCTGCCCATATTCCAGCCTCAACAACAATAATAATAATAATAATAATAATAATAATAATAATAATAACAATAATAATAATAATAATAATAATAATACTAATAATAATAATAATAATAATATTAATAATAATTATTATTATTATTACTATTATTATTATTATTATTATTATTATAATTACAACAATAATGAAAATTATATTTATAATTATTATAATAAAAATAATAATAATAATAATATAATATCTCAGTGTATATACACTGTGAGATGTATATCTCAGTGTATATACACTGTGAGATGTATATCTCAGTGTACATACACTGAGAGATGTATATCTCAGTGTATATACACTGTGAGATGTATATCTCAGTGTATATACACTGTGAGATGTATATCTCAGTGTATATACACTGTGAGATGTATATCTCAGTGTACATACACTGAGAGATGTATATCTCAGTGTATATACACTGTGAGATGTATATCTCAGTGTATATACACTGTGAGATGTATATCTCAGTGTATATACACTGAGAGATGTATATCTCAGTGTATATACACTGAGAGATGTATATTTCAGTGTATATACACTGAGAGATGTATATCTCAGTGTATATACACTGAGAGATGTATATCTCAGTGTATATACACTGAGAGATGTATATCTCAGTGTATATACACTGAGAGATGTATATCTCAGTGTATATACACTGAGAGATGTATATCTCAGTGTACATACACTGAGAGATGTATATCTCAGTGTATATACACTGAGAGATGTATATCTCAGTGTATATACACTGTGAGATGTATATCTCAGTGTACATACACTGAGAGATGTATATCTCAGTGTAAATACACTGAGAGATGTATATCTCAGTGTACATACACTGAGAGATGTATCTCTCGTATATAAACTGAGAGATATATCTCTGTATATACCCTGAGAGAGATGTATCTCTCATATATGCACTGAGAGATATATCTCTGTATATACAATGAGAGAGATGTATCTCTCGTATATACACTGAGAGATATATCTCATACACTGAGAGATGTATATCTCAGTGTATATACACTGTGAGATGTATATCTCAGTGTACATACACTGAGAGATGTATATCTCAGTGTATATACACTGTGAGATGTATATCTCAGTGTACATACACTGAGAGATGTATATCTCAGTGTATATACACTGGTAGTTTACATTAATCAGTATTTTAGGTATTAAAGTATTGTTGACTGGTGGTGACCAGGTGACCTGCAGCCTTAATGACCCTCGTGTAGTAGATAGACTTTAAACCCCTTTAACCAACCAACCATAAGACCCTGGTGTAGTATATAGACTTTAAACCCCATTAACCAACCAACCAGTCTTAATGACCCTCGTGTAGTATATAGACTTTAAACCCCATTAACCAACCAACCAGTCTTAAGACCCTGGTGTAGTAGATAGAGAGTCTTAATGACCTTCGTGTAGTAGATAGACTTTAAACCCCATTAACCAACCAACCAGTCTTAATAGTAGTAGATAGACTTTAAACCCCATTAACCAACCAACCAGTCTTAATGACCCTGGTGTAGTAGATAGAGTTTAAACCCCATTAACCAACCAACCAGTCTTAATGACCTTCGTGTAGTAGATAGACTTTAAACCCCATTAACCAACCAACCAGTCTTAATGACCCTGGTGTAGTTAATGACCCTGGTGTAGTAGATAGAGTTTAAACCCCATTAACCAACCAACCAGTCTTAATGACCTTCGTGTAGTAGATAGACTTTAAACCCCATTAACCAACCAACCAGTCTTAATGACCCTGGTGTAGTAGATAGACTTTAAACCCCATTAACCAACCAACCAATATTTGAATTATCATAATTGTTATTGGCATGCAAATTACCTTCATTGTAACTGTTAATAACTGTGTCACTAACAGTTATAATAATAATAATAATGATAATAATAATAATAGCAGTAATAATAATAACAAAAACAATAATAATAATAATAATAATAATAATAATAATAATAATAATAATAATAATAATAATAATAATAATAATAATAATAATATTAATAATAATAATGATAATAACTACAAGATATATATATATATATATATATATATATATATATATATATATATATATATATATATATATATATATATATATATATATATATATATACATCGTCCGTGTATGGTGTATATATACATATATATACACCATGACTCACACATAGTCACTTTACAGAGGCTCCCAGATACAACAATTTAGATATCCCTCCAACTTTCCAATATAGCAACCCCTTCCTTTAAAGTCCAGATATTGTACTACCCACCTCCAGGACTCAAGTCCGGTTAACCGGTTTCACTGAATCCCTTCATAACACATCATCCTGCTGACACTCCAACAGCTCCTCAAGTCACAAAAACCATTCGTCTCCATTCACTCCATTCACATGCTTGCTGGAAGTCAAAGCCCCTCGCCCACAAAACCTCCAACCTTATATATACATTATTCTCAACATTTGAAATAAATTTAAAGTTGAATTTTATGATTTTTTTGTCCCATCCAGAGAAAAAAAATAGATCACTTATATCCTTTTTTTAAGTTTTCAGCGAAAGAAAAAATCCTTCAAGAATTTTTATTCTCATTGATTGTTGATTGTTCAGACCAGAGCTTAGGTGAGATGGGGAAGGAAGAAGGATGGGTAAGGAAGAAGGATGGGTAAGGATGGAAATATTGGAAAAGGGTGGGAGGGGGGTGAGAGGTAGGATATAAAAGGTAAGTGGCCCAACCACTTTGGTGTAATTTAAAAAGTGTATGTGAAATGATAAGATATTTAATTAAGAGGTATAATACTAACCCATCAGAGTCACATAGATATGACAGATATATAAGTACATGACTCTGAATTGGTAGTAATTATACAAGTTGCAATTTTTTTTTTTTTTTTTTTTTTTTGCGATTGCACAACGGATATTTATGCGACAAGGAAGGCAATAATTTTCTGGCCAGTTTATAGAATTACGTGACAATGGCTTCTTACAGGTGGTGTCCAGCCATAGTAAATAGCATAATTTTTACATTAGAAAGTTATATAAGATGTCTCCCTAATTGGGGGCGATGATGTTCTCAGTATACATAGAAGGGTTCTGGTGGTACCCAATCTTCTTCATCAGGGAGGTTGCTCAATATCATGGGTCGAGGGTAATCATCTTTATGTATAAAACGACGAACCCTCTGTGGGAGAGTCATTCTTTGAGTCCTGTGAGGCGGAGTATTGATGGTGTAATCCGTGATATTTATCGCTTGTATAGGATGTTCTCTATCTGGCATGTATAGTTCTTGCATTATATAAAGTTGTTTCTTTTTTAGGGTGTCAAGGCGTACATTTATGGCAGTAATATCTTGTTGTGTGTGTAAATCTGCCATTTTAACTCTGTCTCTCCTCCTGGTATCGGTAATAAACCGAAGAGCTCTATTCTGGACCCTTTGTAACCGTAGCATGTTGGTCTTTGTTGTTAATGACATTGGGACACAAGGGTATTCGAGTATAGGTCTTATTATCATTTTATACAGATGTTTTTTGACATGTTGAGGGGCTTGATTGAATCAAAAGAGTCTGTTAAGACCAGCTTTGGCTGTGTTGATCTTTGTAGTTACATGAGATGTTGAATTCTCTTTATTTTCAAGCGTAAAGATTACTGAAGAGGGATTAATGAAGAGGGATTACTGAAAAGGAATTAATAGAAGAGGGATTAATGAACAGGGATTAATGAAGAGGGATTAATGGAAGAGGGATTAATGAGGAGGGATTAATGAAGAGGGATTAATGAAGAGGGATTAATGGAAGAAGGATTATTAAAAGTGGGATTAATGAAGAGGGATTAATGAAGAGGGATTAATGAAGAGGGATTAACGAAGAGTGTTAAATGAAGAAGGATTAATGAAGAGGGATTAATGAAGAGGGATTAATGAAGAGGGTTTAATGAAGAGGGATTAATGAAGAGGGATTAATGAAGAGGGATTACTGAAGAGAGATTATTAGAAGTGGGATTAATGAAGAGGGATTATTAGAAGTGGGATTAATGAAGAGGGATTACTGAAGAGGGATTACTGAAGAGGGATTCATGAAGAGGGATTAATGGAAGAGGGATTATTAGAAAACGGATTAATGAAGAGGGATTAATGAAGAGGGATAAATGAAGAGGGTTTAATGAAGAGGGATTAGTGAAGAGGGATTAATGAAGAGCGATTAATAGTAGAGGGATTAATGAAGAGAGATTAAAAAAGGGATTAATGAAGGGGATTAATGGAAGAGGGATTAATGAAGAGTGATTAATGAAGAGGGATTAACGAAGAGGTATTAATGGAAGAGGGATTATTAGAAGAGGGATAAATGAAGAGGGATTAATGAAGAGAGATTAATGAAGATGGATTAATGAAGCGGGTTTATTGAAGAAGGATTAATGAAGAGGGATTACTGAAGAGGGATTAATTAAGAGGGATTAATGAAGAGGGATTAATGAAAGAGAGATTAATGAAGAGGGATTATTAGAAGAGGCATTAATGAAGAGGGTTTAATGAAGAGGGATTAATGAAGAGGGATTAATGAAGAGGGATTAATGAAGAAAGATTAATGAAGAGAGTTTAATGAAGAGGGATTAATGAAGTGGGATTACTGAAGAGGGATTAATTAAGAAGGATTAATGAAGAGTGATTAATGAAGAGAGATTAATGAAGAGGGATTAATGAAGAGGGTTTATTGAAGAAGGATTAATGAAGAGGGATTACTGAAGTGGGATTAATTAAGAGGGATTAATGAAGAGGGATTAATGAAAGAGAGATTAATGAAGAGGGATTATTAGAAGAGGGATTAATGAAGAGGGATTAATGAAGAGGGATTAATGAAGAAAGATTAATGAAGAGAGTTTAATGAAGAGAGATTAATGAAGTGGGATTACTGAAGAGGGATTAATTAAGAGGGATTAATGAAGAGGGATTAATGAAGAGGGATTAATGGAAGAGAGATTAATGAAGAGGGATTAATGAAGAGGGATTAATGAAGAGGGATTAATGGAAATGGGATTATTAAAAGAGGGATTAATGAAGAAGGATTAATGAAGAGGGATTAAGGGAAGAGGGATTAATGAAGAGAGATTAATGAAGAGGGATTAATGAAGAGAGATTAATGGAAAAGGGATTAATGAAGAGGGATTAATGAAGACAGATTATTAGAAGTGGGATTAATGAAGAGGTATTATTAGAAGTGAAGTTAATGAAGGGGGATTAATGAAGAGGGATTAATGAAGAGGGATTATTAGAAGTATGATTAATGAAGAGGGAATAATGAAGAGGGATTAATGAAGAGGTATTATTTGAAGTGGGATTAATGAAGAGGGATTACTGAAGAGGGATTAATGAAGAGGGATTAATGAAGAAGGATTAATGGAAGAGGAATTAATGAAGAGGTATTAATGGAAGAGAGATTGATGAAGAGGGATTAATGAAGAGGGAATAATGAAGAGGGATTAATGGAAGAGGGATTAATGAAGAGGGATTAATGGAAGAGGTATTAATGAAGAGGGATTAATGGAAGAGGGATTAATGAAGAGGGATTAATGAAGAGGGATTAATGAAGAGGGATTAATGGAAGAGGGATTAATGAAGAGGGATTAATGGAAGAAAGTTTAATGAAGAGGGATTAATGGAAGAGGAATTAATGAAGAGGGATTAATGAAGAGGGATTAATGAAGAGGGATTAATGGAAGAGGGATTAATGAAGAGGGATTAATGGAAGAAAGTTTAATGAAGAGGGATTAATGGAAGAGGGATTAATGAAGAGGGATTAATGAAGAGGGATTAATGGAAGAGGGATTAATGAAAAGGGATTAATGAAGAGGGATAAATGAAGACAGATTAATGCAGAGGGATTAATGAAAAGGGATTAATGGAAGAGGGATTATCAGAAGAGGGATTAATGAAGAGGGATTAATGAAGAGGGATTAATGAAGAGAGTTTAATGAAGATGGATTAATCAAGAGAGATTAATGAAGAGGGATTAATGAAGAGGGATTAATGGAAGAGGGATTAATGAAGAGGGATTAATGGAAGAGGGATTACTGAAGAGGGATTAATGGAAGAGGGATTATTAGAAGTATGATTAATGAAGAGGGATTAATGAAGAGGGATTATTAGAATTGGGAAAAATGAAGAGGGATTAATGAAGAGGGACTAATGAAGAGGGATTAATGAAGAGGGATTAATGAATAAGGATTAATGAAGAGGGATTAATGGAAGAGGGATTAATGAAGAGGGATTAATGGAAGAGAGATTAATGAAGAGGGGTTAATTAAGAGGGATTAATGAAGAGGGATTGATGGAAGAGGGATTGTTAGAAGAGGGATTAATGAAGAGGGGGGATAATGAAGAGGGGGGATAATGAAGAGGGATTAATGAAGAGGGATTAATGAAGAGGGATTACTGAAGAGGGATTGCTTAAGAGGGATTCATGAAGAGGGATTAATGGAAGAGGGATTATTAGAAGAGGGATTAGTGAAGAGGGATTAATGAAGAGGGATTACTGAAGAGAGATTACTGAAGAGGGATTAATGAAGAGGGATTAATGAAGAGGGGTTAATGGAAGAGGGATTATTAGAAGAGGGATTAATGAAGAGGGATTAATGAAGAGGGATTACTGAAGAGGGATTAATGAAGAGGGATTAATGAAGAGGGATTAATGGAAGAGGGATTATTAGAAGAGGGATTAATGAAGAGGTATGAATGAAGAGGGATTAATGAAGAGGTATGAATGAAGAGGGATGAATGAAGAGGGATTAATGAAGAAGGATTAATGAAGAGGGATTACTGAAGAAGAATTACTGATGAGGGATTACTGAAGAGGGATTAATGAAGAGGGATTAATGAAGAGGGATTAATAGAAGAGGGATTAATAGAAGAGGGATTAATGAAGAAGGATTAATGAAGAGGGATTAATGAAGAGGGATTAATGGAAGAGGGATTAATGAAGAGGGATTAATGAAGAGGGATTAATGGAAGAGGGATTATTAGAAGTGGGATTAATGAAGAGAGATTAATGAAGAGGGATTAATGAAGAGGGATTAATGAATAGAGTTTAATGAAGAAGGATTAATGGAGAGGGATTATTGAAGAGGGATTAATGAAGAGGGATTAATAGAAGAGGGATTAATGAAGAGGGATTAATAAAAAGGGATTAATGAAGGGGGATTAATGGAAGAGGGATTAATGAAGAGGGTTTAATGAAGAAGGATTAATGAAGAGGGATTAATGAAGAGGGATTAATGAAGAGGGGTTACTGAAGAGGGATTACTGAAGAGGGATTGCTGAAGAGGGATTCATGAAGAGGGATTAATGGAAGAGGGATTATTAGAAGAGGGATTAGTGAAGAGGGATTAATGAAGAGGGATTACTGAAGAGAGATTACTGAAGAGGGATTAATGAAGAGGGATTAATGGAAGAGGGATTACTAGAAGAGGGATTAATGAAGAGGGATTAATGAAGAGGGATTACTTAAGAGGGATTACTGAAGAGGGATTAATGAAGAGGGATTAATGAAGAGGGATTAATGAAGAGGGATTAATGGAAGAGGGATTATTAGAAGAGGGATTAATGAAGAGGTATGAATGAAGAGGGATTAATGATTAGGTATGAATGAAGAGGGATGAATGAAGAGGGATTAATGAAGAAGGATTAATGAAGAGGGATTACTGAAGAGGAATTACTGATGAGGGATTATTGAAGAGGGATTAATGAAGAGGGATTAATGAAGAGGGATTAATAGAAGAGGGATTAATAGAAGAGGGATTAATGAAGAGGGATTAATGAAGAGGGATTAATGAAGAGGGATTAATAGAAGAGGGATTAATGGAAGAGGGATTAATGAAGAGGGATTAATGAAGAGGGATTAATGGAAGAGGGATTATTAGAAGTGGGATTAATGAAGAGAGATTAATGAAGAGGGATTAATGAAGAAGGATTAATGAAGAGGGATTAATGAAGAGGGATTAATGAAGAGGGATTAACAGAAGAGAGACTAATGAAGAGGGATTAATGAAAAGGGATTAATGAAGGGGGATTAATGGAAGAGGGATTAATGAAGAGGGTTTAATGAAGAAGGATTAATGAAGAGGGATTAACGAAGAGGGATTAATGAAGAAGGATTAATAGAAGAGGATTAATGAAGAGGGATTAATGAAGAAGGATTAATAGAAGAGGATTAATGAAGAGGGAATAATGAAAGGGGATTAAAGAAGGGGGATTAATGGAAGAGGGGTTAATGAAGAGGGATTAATGAAGAGGGATTAATGAAGAAGGATTATTAGAAGTGGGATTACTGAAGAGGGATTAATGAAGAGGGATTAATGAAGAGGGATTAATGAAAGAGAGATTAATGAAGAGGGATTATTAGAAGAGGGATTAATGAAGAGGGATTAATGAAGAGGGATTAATGAAGAGGGATTAATGAAGAGGGTTTAATGAAGAGGGACTAATGTAGTGGGATTACTGAAGAGGGATTAATTAAGAGGGATTACTGAAGAGGGATTAATTGAAGAGGGACTAATGAAGAGGGAATAATGGAAGTGGGATTAATGAATAGGGATTAATGAAGAGGGATTAATGAAGAAGGATTAATGGAAGAAGGATTATTAGAAGAGGGATTAATGAAGAGGGATTAATGAAGAGGTATTAATGAAGAGGGTTTAATGAAGAGGGATTAATGAAGAGGGATTAATGGAAGAGGGATTAATGAAGAGGGATTAATGGAAAAGGGATTAATGAAGAGGGATTAATGAAGAGAGATTATTAGAATTGGGATTAATGAAGAGGGATTATTAGAAGTGGGATTAATGAAGAGGGATTATTAGAAGTATGATTAATGAAGAGGAATTAATGAAGAGGGATTATTAGAAGTGGGATTAATGAAGAGGGATTAATGAAGAGGGATTAATGAAGAGGGATTAATGAAGAAGGATTAATGGAAGAGGGATTAATGAAGATGGATTAATGGAAGAGAGATTAATGAAGAGGGATTAATGAAGAGGGATTAATGAAGAGGGATTAATGGAAGAAGGGTTAATGAAGAGGGATTAATGGAAGAGGTATTAATGAAGAGGGATTAATGGAAGAGGTATTAATGAAGAGGGATTAATGAAGAGGGATTAATGGAAGAGGGATTAATGAAGATGGATTAATGGAAGAAAGTTTAATGAAGAGGGATTAATGGAAGAGGGATTAATGAAGAGGGATTAATGAAGAGAGATTAATGAAGAGGGATTAATGAAGAGGGGTTAATGGAAGAGGGATTAATGAAGAGGGATTAATGCAGAGGGATTAATGCAAATGGGATTATCAGAAGAGGGATTAATGGAAGAAAGATTAATGAAGAGGGATTAATGAAGAGGGATTAATGAAGAGGGATTAATGTTGAGGGATTAATGAAGAGAGTTTAATGAAGAGGGATTAATGAAGAGGGATTAATCAAGAGGGATTAATGAAGAGGGATTAATGGAAGAGGGATTAATGAAGAGAGATTAATGGAAGAGGGAATAATGAAGAGGGATTAATGGAAGAGGGATTAGTGAAGAGGGATTAATGAAAAGGGATTAATGAAGAGATTATTAGAAGTTGGATTAATGAAGAGGGATTATTAGAAGTATGATTAATGAAGAGGGATTAATGAAGAGGGTTTATTAGAAGTATGATTAATGAGGAGGGATTAATGAAGTGGGATTTATGAATAGGGATTATTAGAAGTGGGATTAATGAAGAGAGATTAATGAAGAGGGATAAATGAAGAAGGATTAATGAAGAGGATTAATGGAAGAGGGATTAATGAAGAGGAACTAATGGAAGAGGGATTAATGAAGAGTGATTAATGAAGAGGGATTAATGAAGAGGTATTAATGGAAGAGGGATTGTTAGAAGAGGGATTAATGAAGAGGGATTAATGAAGAGGGATTAATGAAGAGGGGTTAATGAAGAGGGATTAATGAAGAGGGATTAATGAAGAGGGATTAATGGAAGAGGGATTAATGAAGAGGGATTATTGGAAGAGGGATTAATGGAAGAGGGATTAATGAAGAGGGATTAATGAAGAGTTATTATTAGAAGTGGGATTAATGAAGAGGGATTAATGAAGAGGGATTAATGAAGAAAGATGAATGAAGAGGGATTAATGAAGAGAGATTAATGGAAAAGGATTTATTAGAAGATGGATTAATGAAGAGGGATTAATGAAGAGGGATTAATGAAGAGGGATTAATGAAGAAGGATTATTAGAAGTGGGATTACTGAAGAGGGATTAATGAAGAGGGATTAATGAAGAGGGATTAATGAAAGAGAGATTAATGAAAAGGGATTATTAGAAGAGGGATTAATGAAGAGGGATTAATGAAGAGGGATTAATGAAGAGGGATTAATGAAGAGGGTTTAATGAAGAGGGACTAATGTAGTGGGATTACTGAAGAGGGATTAATTAAGAGGGATTACTGAAGAGGGATTAATGGAAGAGGGACTAATGAAGAGGGATTAATGGAAGAGGGATTAATGAATAGGGATTAATGAAGAGGGATTAATGAAGAAGGATTAATGGAAGAGGGATTATTAGAAGAGGGATTAATGAAGAGGGATTAATGAAGAGGTATTAATGAAGAGGGTTTAATGAAGAGGGATTAATGAAGAGGGATTAATGGAAGAGGGATTAATGAAGAGGGATTAATTGAAAAAAGATTAATGAAGAGGGATTAATGAAGAGAGATTATTAGAATTGGGATTAATGAAGAGGGATTATTAGAAGTGGGATTAATGAAGAGGGATTATTAGAAATATGATTAATGAAGAGGGATTAATGAAGAGGGATTATTAGAAGTGGGATTAATGAAGAGGGATTAATGAAGAGGGATTAATGAAGAAGGATTAATGGAAAAGGGATTAATGAAGATGGATTAATGGAAGAGAGATTAATGAAGAGGGATTAACGAAGAGGGATTAATGAAGAGGGATTAATGGAAGAAGGATTAATGAAGAGGGATTAATGGAAGAGGTATTAATGAAGAGGGATTAATGGAAGAGGTAATAATGAAGAGGGATTAATGAAGAGGGATTAATGGAAGAGGGATTAATGAAGAGGGATTAATGAAAGAAAGTTTAATGAAGAGGGATTAATGGAAGAGGGATTAATGAAGAGGGATTAATGAAGAGGGATTAATGAAGAGGGGTTAATGGAAGAGGGATTAATGAAGAGGGATTAATGAAGAGAAATTAATGAAGAGGGATTAATGCAGAGGGATTAATGCAAATGGGATTATCAGAAGAGGGATTAATGAAGAGGGATTAATGAAGAGGGATTAATGATGAGGGATTAATGAAGAAAGTTTAATGAAGAGGGATTAATCAAGAGGGATTAATGAAGAGGGATTAATGAAGAGGGATTAATGGAAGAGGGATTAATGAAGAGGGATTAATGGAAGAGGGATTAATGAAGAGGGATTAATGGAAGAGGGATTAGTGAAGAGGGATTAATGAAAAGGGATTAATGAAGAGATTATTAGAAGTTGGATTAATGAAGAGGGATTATTAGAAGTATGATTAATGAAGAGGTATTAATGAAGAGGTTTTATTAGAAGTATGATTAATGAAGAGGGATTAATGAAGAGGGATTTATGAATAGGGATTATTAGAAGTGGGATTAATGAAGAGAGATTAATGAAGAGGGATAAATGAAGAAGGATTAATGAAGAGGATTAATGGAAGAGGGATTAATGAAGAGGGATTAATGGAAGAGGGATTAATGAATAGTGATTAATGAAGAGGGATGAATGAAGAGGTATTAATGGAAGAGGGATTGTTAGAAGAGGGATTAATGAAGAGGGATTAATGAAGAGGGATTAATGAAGAGGGGTTAATGAAGAGGGATTAATGAAGAGGGATTACTGAAGAGGGATTAATGGAAGAGGGATTAATGAAGAGGGATTAATGGAAGAGGGATTAATGAAGAGGGATTATTGGAAGAGGGATTAATGGAAGAGGGATTAATGAAGAGGGATTAATGGAAGAGGGATTAATGAAGAGTGATTAATGAAGAGGGATGAATGAAGAGGTATTAATGGAAGAGGGATTGTTAGAAGAGGGATTAATGAAGAGGGATTAATGAAGAGGGATTAATGAAGAGGGGTTAATGAAGAGGGATTAATGAAGAGGGATTACTGAAGAGGGATTAATGGAAGAGGGATTAATGAAGAGGGATTAATGGAAGAGGGATTAATGAAGAGGGATTATTGGAAGAGGGATTAATGGAAGAGGGATTAATGAAGAGGGATTAATGAAGAGGGATTAATGAAGAGGGATTAATGAAGAGGGATTATTAGAAGTGGGATTAATGAAGAGGGATTAATGAAGAGGGATTAATGAAGAGGGATTAATGAAGAGAGATTAATGGAAGAGGATTTATTAGAAGATGGATTAATGAAGAGGGATTAATGAAGAGAGATTAATGAAGAGGGATTAATGAAGAGAGATTATTGAAGAGGGATTAATGAAGAGGGATTAATGAAGAGGGATTAATGTAAGACGGATTATTAGAAGAGGGATTAATGAAGAGGGATTAATGAAGAGAGATTAATGAAGAGGGATTAATGGAAGAGGGATTATTGGAAGAGGGATTATTAGTTGAGGGATTACTTAAAGAATGATTATCGGATGAGAAATATAGTGGGGAGAATAATATAGGATAAGGTAGGATAAGACTGGATAAGGTAGGATAAGACTGGATAAGGTAGGATAAGACACTATAAGGTAGGATAAGACTGGATAAGGTAGGATAAGACAGGATAAGGTAGGATAAGACACTATAAGGTAGGATAAGACTGGATAAGGTAGGATAAGGTAGGATAAGACAGGATAAGGTAGGATAAGGCAGGATAATGTAGGATAAGGCAGGATAAGGTAGGATAAGACAGGATAAGGTAGGATAAGGCAGGATAAGGTAGGATAAGACACTATAAGGTAGGATAAGACACTATAAGGTAGGATAAGACACTATAAGGTAATATAAGGCAGGATAAGGTAGGATAAGACACTATAAGGTAAGATAAGACAGGATAAGGTAGTATGAGGGAGGATAAGGTAGGATAAGACACTATAAAGTAGGATAAGACAGGATAAGGTAGGATAAGACACTGTAAGGTAGGATAAGACACTATCAGGTAGGATAAGACACTATAAGGTAGGATAAGACATGATAAGGTAGGATAAGGCAGGATAAGGTAGGATAAGACACTATAAGGTAGGATGAGACAGGATAAGGTAGGATAAGACACTATAAGGTAGGATAAGACACGATAAGGTAGGATAAGACACTATAAGGTAGGATAAGACACTATAAGGTAGGATAAGACACTATAAGGTAGGATAAGACAGGATAAGGTAGGATAAGTTAGGATAGCTTACAATAAGAGCAGGAAGATCAGAGATATCCTGAGAAACAAGATAACAGATAACTATATAAACTCCGGTGCGGAAGTTATCAGCATTACTGATGTCCATATACACACACTATCATATACATTACCAAACCTGGAGTATACCTGGAGTATACCTGGAGTATACCTGGTGTATACCTGCTGTATACCTGGAGTATACCTGGAGTATACCTGGAGTATACCTGAAGTATACCTGGAGTATACCTGGTGTATACCTGGAGTATACCTGGAGTATACCTGGTGTATACCTGGAGTATACCTGGAGTATATCTGGAATATACCTGCTGTATACCTGGAGTATACCTGGAGTATACCTGGAGTATACCTGAAGTATACCTGGAGTATACCTGGTGTATACCTGGAGTATACCTGGAGTATACCTGGTGTATACCTGGAGTATACCTGGAGTATATCTGGAATATACCTGGTGTATACCTGGAGTATACCTGGAGTATATCTGGAGTATACCTGGTGTATACTTGGAGTATACCTGGAGTATGCCTGGAGTATACCTGGTGTATACCTGGAGTATACCTGGCGTATACCTGGAGTATACCTGGTGTATACCTGGAGTATACCTGGAGTATACCTAGTGTATACCTGGAGTATACCTGGAGTATGCCTGGAGTATACCTGGAGTATACCTGGAGTATACCTGGAGTATACCTGGAGTATACCTGGAGTATACCTGGAGTATATCTTGAGTATACCTGGAGTATACCTGGAGTATACATGGAGTATACCTGGTGTATACCTGGAGTATACATGGAGTATACCTGGAGTATACCTGGTGTATACCTGGTGTATACCTGGAGTATACCTGGTGTATACCTGGAGTATACCTGGAGAATACCTGGAGTATACCTGGAGTATACCTGGAGTATAGTAGGAGTATATCTGGAGTATGCCTGGAGTATACCTGGAGTATACCTGGTGTATACCTGGAGTATACCTGGTCACACCGGCCCGGTGTGTGACCAGCCTCGGTGTGGATATTAAACTGGTATACAATACCAACAAGTTGATAAGACACAAGTGCAACAGTTAGGTTACTTTATTCCGAAATGTTTCGCCCACACAACAGGTTTCTTCAGTCGAGTACAGGGAAGGCAGCAGGAGCAGTAAAGATGTGAAGACGATGTCATCAGTCCAACACCCTTCAAGACGTAGCTTTGAGGTGGTCAGTCCCTCAGCCTCCAGGCTGATGGACTGATTACATCGTCTCTACATCTCTACTGCTTCTGCTAAATCTTCTGTAGTCGACTGAAGAAACCTGCTGTGTGGGCGAAACGTTTCGAAATAAAGAAACCTAACTGTTGCACTTGTGTCTAACATATTACCATAACTGATCTAACTCAAATACCTTAGTGAAAAAGTTAGTACAGAAGGCAGAAGGCGGCGTGGAAATACCTGCTTGAGATTCCTTCATCACCTTGTTTATCAAGGTGACTTCGAACACCCTCGACAGTTATTGATTCCATCATTTTTTCCTACAATGGACGTTAGGCTAAGTGATCTGTAATTAGGAGCTAAGGACCTATCTCCTGCTTGGTAGATATGTACCACATCTGCCATGTTCCACTTACCAGGTACTACACCAGTTCGTTGTGATATGTTGAAGAGGCTAACCAATTGTTTGTTAATATACTGATTCCAGCAATTATCCCACAGTGGATGTTAAGTTAATTAGTCCATAACTGGAACCGTAGCTCGGTTGGTAGTGCACTCATTTCACGCACTGAGATCCGGGGCTCGGTATCCCGGTACGGCTGGAAACATTAGGACGTGTTTCCTTAAGACATTTTGTCTCCATGTTCATCTAGCAGTAAAATAGGTACCTCTGTGTTAGTCGACAGGTGTGGGTCGCATCCTGGGGACAAAACTGACCTAATATGCCAGAAATACTCAGCATAACAAGGGGCTTTCTATATAGTAGTATGTCATTGGTGTCAACTATGGTCTGTATAAGTTGTATCATGTACTGGTAGTAATAAAGATTATTATTATTATTATTATTATTATTATTATTATTATTATTATTATATGTTGAAAAGACTAGCCATGGTTTGCTAAGTTCCTACTTGTTAGGTTAAAGTTTATGTACTCGTCTGAGAACCATCTCAGTAGCGACTATAATCCTACATAGGTTATTTTCCTCCATCTTGCTATAATTTATTATTTCTGGAATTTCGCTGGTATTACCCTGTTTAAAAACCCAGGGGAAATAAGTGTTAAAGATCTTACACATTTCTTTATCACAAACACACACACACACACACACACACACACACACACACACACACACACAGGTTGTGGACCCTGGACGACGTAAAAATAGCAAGGGGGATATTTTTTTTTAAGGTTTGTCTGTTGTTCTGACTACAGTATTGACCCTTCCTGTCCCCTCTACCACTGCACTCTCTCTCTCTCTCTCTCTCTCTCTCTCTCACGCATACACCCACACTGACGCACACACACTGATGTGCACATGAGAAAACAATGTCTCTCTCTCTCTCTCTCTCTCTCACTCTCACTCTCACTCTCACTCTCACTCTCACTAAGATGACGTTTAAGAATGTGCAGTGAGCCATGCAAGACACATTCAATAATACATTTGTTGCACCCAGAGTGTAATTTGCAGCTCAAATATGTTGCACGAGCTAAAAGAACACGTACATAACATGTACATAACACGTACATGACATGTACATAACATGTACATAACGTGTACATAACATGTACATAACATGTACATAACATGTACATAACATGTACATAACACATACAACACATACACAACACATAACACATATACAACACATACATAACACATACATAACACATGCACAACACACACAACACATAACACATACAACACATAACACACGTACAACAATATAAGCGTAATTAAGACAGGTTGATCAGATGTGGCAGTAGTGAGGAGACAGCGAGACAGAGACCAGGAAGAACTACGGATGGATCAGGACAAAGTCGCAGGATTTCTGTGACAAATGGCTATTGGAGTTTAACCCCGCTAAACACAAAGTCATGAAAACCGGGGGAAAGGCAAAGATGACCGGGAATAGTGTACAGGCTCGGAGAAAGACTGAAAAAATCTCCTTGAAAGAGAAGGACCTCGGGGTGAGCACAGTTCCAAGCATATCACCTGAGGTACACATCAACCAAACATCCACTGCAGCAAACGCAAAACTGACAAATTCAAAGGGAGACACTGGTCAGAGAAATAGCAAACATCGAACTTAAGCTAAAGGAATCTTACAGGAGTCAAGAAACGCGGGAAGAACTAAAATCCATAAATGAAATTAAAAGAAACCCAAATATTTATTTTCTTATGCCAAATCTAAGTCGAGAACAACGTCCAGTATTGGGCCGCTACTTAGACAAGATGGGTCCTACACAGATGACAGCAAGGTAATGAGTGAGATGCTCAAGTCCCAATATGACTCGGTTTTTAGCAAGCCGCTAACCAGACTGAGAGTTGAAGACCCAAAATTATTTTTTTTACGAGAGAGATGGAATTTAGTGGACTCCAACGTATCTGATATTATCCTGACGCCAAATAACTTCGAAAAGGCGATAAATGATATGCCCATGCACTCTGCCCCAGGGCCAGACTCATGGAACTCCGTGTTCATCAAGAACTGTAAGAAACCCCTATCATGTGCTTGTAGCATCCTGTGGAGAGGGAGCATGGACACGGGGGTCGTCCCACAGCTGCTAAAAACAACAGACATAGCCCCACTCCACAAAGGGGGCACTAAAGCAATAGCTACGAACTCCAGACCGACAGCACTAACGTCCCATATCATAAAAATCTTTGAAAGGGTCCTAAGAAGCAAGATGTCACCCATCTAGATACCCATCAGTTACACAACCCAGGGCAACATGGGTTTAAAGCAGGTCGTTCCTGTCTGTCC
>NC_091363.1:3035128-3060128 GCF_038502225.1 Cherax quadricarinatus
AACTAGCCACTACCATCCACAGGATGGTACGAGGTACACAATAAACTAGCCACTACCATCCACAGGATGGGTGTGAGGTACACAATAAACTAGCCACTACCATCCACAGGATGGTATGAGGTGCACAATAAACTAGCCACTACCATCCACAGGATGGTATGAGGTACACAATAAACTAGCCACTACCATCCACAGGATGGTATGAGGTACACAATAAACTAGCCACTACCATCCACAGGATGGTATGAGGTGCACAATAAACTAGCCACTACCATCCACAGGATGGTATGAGGTACACAATAAATTAGCCACTACCATCCACAGGAAGGTATGAGGTGCACAATAAACTAGCCACTACCATCCACAGGATGGTATGAGGTATACAATAAACTAGCCACTACCATCCACAGGATGGTATGAGGTACACAATAAACTAGCCACTACCATCCACAGGATGGGTGTGAGGTACACAATAAACTAGCCACTACCATCCACAGGATGGTATGAGGTGCACAATAAACTAGCCACTACCATCCACAGGATGGTATGAGGTACACAATAAAGTAGCCAATACCATCCACAGGATGGTATGAGGTACACAATAAACTAGCCACTACCATCCACAGGATGGTATGAGGTACACAATAAACTAGCCACTACCATCCACAGGATGGTATGAGGTACACAATAAAGTAGCCACTACCATCCACAGGATGGTATGAGGTGCACAATAAACTAGCCACTACCATCCACAGGATGGTATGAGGTACACAATAAACTAGCCACTACCATTCACAGGATGGTATGAGGTACACAATAAACTAGCCACTACCATCCACAGGATGGTATAAGGTACACAATAAACTAGCCACTACCATCCACAGGACGGTACGAGGTACACAAAAAACTAGCCACTACCATCCACAGGATGGTATGAGGTACACAATAAACTAGCCACTACCATCCACAGGATGGATATGAGGTACACAAACTAGCCACTACCATCCACAGGATGGTATGAGGTGCACAATAAACTAGCCACTACCATCCACAGGAAGGTATGAGGTAAACAATAAACTAGCCACTACAATCCACAGGATGGTATGAGGTACACAATAAACTAGCCACTACCATCCACAGGATGGATATGAGGTACACAATAAACTAGCCACTACCATCCACAGGATGGATATGAGGTACACAATAAACTAGCCACTGCCATCCACAGGATGGATATGAGGTACACAATAAACTAGCCACTACCATCCACAGGATGGTATGAGGTACACAATAAACTAGCCACTACCATCCACAGGATGGATATGAGGTACACAATAAACTAGCCACTACCATCCACAGGATGGATATGAGGTACACAATAAACTAGCCACTACCATCCACAGGATGGTACGAGGTACACAAAAAACTAGCCACTACCATCCACAGGATGGTATGAGGTACACAATAAACTAGCCACTACCATCCACAGGATGGATATGAGGTACACAATAAACTAGCCACTACCATCCACAGGATGGTATGAGGTGCACAATAAACTAGCCACTACCATCCACAGGAAGGTATGAGGTAAAAAATAAACTAGCCACTACAATCCACAGGATGGTATGAGGTACACAATAAACTAGCCACTACCATCCACAGGATGGATATGAGGTACACAATAAACTAGCCACTACCATCCACAGGATGGATATGAGGTGCACAATAAACTAGCCACTACCATCCACAGGATGGATATGAGGTACACAATAAACTAGCCACTACCATCCACAGGATGGTATGAGGTACAAAATAAACTAGCCACTACCATCCACAGGATGGATATGAGGTACACAATAAACTAGCCACTATCATCCACAGGATGGTATGAGGTGCACAATAAACTAGCCACTACCATCCACAGGATGGTATGAGGTGCACAATAAACTAGCCACTACCATCCACAGGATGGATGTGAGGTACACAATAAACTAGCCACTACCATCCACAGGATGGATATGAGGTACAAAATAAAGTAGCCACTACCATCCATAGGATGGTATGAGGTGCACAATAAACTAGCCACTACCATCCACAGGATGGTATGAGGTGCACAAAAAACTAGCCACTACCATCCACAGGATAGATATGAGGTACACAATAAACTAGCCGCTACCATCCACAGGATGGATATGAGGTGCACAATAAACTAGCCACTACCATCCACAGGATAGATATGATGGGGACAATGAACTAGCCACTACCATCCACAGGATAGATATGAGGTACACAGTAAACTAGCCACTACCATCCACAGGATGGATGTGAGGTACACAATAAACTAGCCACTACTGTCCACAGGATGGATGTGAAGTACACAATAAACTAGCCACTACCATCCACAGGATGGATGTGAGGTACACAAATTAGCCCCTACCATCCACAGGATGGATACGAGGTACACAATAAACTAGCCACTGCCATCCAGAGGATGGATGTGAGGTACACAATAAACTAGCCACTACCATCCACAGGATGGATATGAGGTACACAGTAAACTAGCGACTACCATCCTCAGGATGGGTGTGAGGTACACAATAAACTAGCCACTACCATCCACAGGATGGGTGTGAGGTGCACAATAAACTAGCCACTACCATCTACAGGATGGATGTGAGGTACACAATAAACTAGCCACTACCATCCACAGGATGGATGTGAGGTACACAAACTAGCCACTACCATCCATAGGATGGGTTTGAGGTACACAATAAACTAGCCACTACCATCCACAGGATGGATATGAGGTACACAATAAACAAGCCACTACCATTCACAGGATGGATATGAGGTACTTAATAAACTAGCAACTACCATCCACAGGATGGGTGTGAGGTACACAATAAACTAGCCACTACCATCCAAAGGATGGGTGTGAGGTACACAATAAACTAGCAACTACCATCCACAGGATGGGTGTGAGATACACAATAAACTAGCAACTACCATCCACAGGATGGGTGTGAGGTACACAATAAACTAGTAACTACCATCCACAGGATGGGTGTGAGGTACACAATAAACTAGCCACTACCATCCATAGGATGGATTTGAGGTACACAATAAATTAGCCACTACCATCCATAGGACGGATATGAGGTGCACATTAAACTAGCCACTACCATCCACAGGATAGATGTGAGGTACACAATATACTAGAAACTACCATCCACAGGATGGATATGAGGTGCACAATAAACTAGCCACTACCATCCGTAGGATAGATATGAGGTACATAATAAACTAGCCACTACCATCCACAGGATGGATATCAGGCACACAATAATCTAGCCACTACCATCAACAGGATGGATATGAGGTACACAATAAACTAGCCACTACCATCCACAGGATGGATATCAGGTACACAATAAACTTGCCAGTACCATCCACAGGATGGATGTGAGGTACACAATAAACTAGCCACTACCATCCACAGGATGGATATGAGGTGCACAATAAACTAGCCACTACCATCCGCAGGATAGATATGAGGTACAAAATAAACTAGCCACTATCATCCACAGGATGGATATGAGGTACACAATAAAGTAGCCTCTACCATCCACAGGATGGATATGAGGTGCAAAATAAACTAGCCACTACCATCCACAGGATAGATATGAGGTACACAATAAGCTAGCCACTAACATCCACAGGATGGATATGAGGTGCACAATAAACTAGCCACTACCATCCACAAGATAGATATGAGGGGGACAATAAACTAGCCACTACTATCCACAGGATAGATATGAGGTACACAATAAACTAGCCACTACCATCCACAGGATGGATATGAGGTGCACAATAAACTAGCCACTACAATCCACAGGATTGATATCAGGTTCACATTTAACTAGCCACTACCATCCACAGGATGGATATGAGGTACACAATAAACTAGCCACTACCATCCACAGGATGGATATGAGGTGCACAATTAACTAGCCACTACCATCCACAGGATAGATATGAGGTGCACAATAAACTAGCCACTACCATCCACAGGATGGGTATGAGGTACACAATAAACTAGCCACTACCATCCACAGGATAGATATGAGGTACACAATAAACTAGCCACTACCATCCACAGGATGGATATGAGGTACACAATAAACTAGCCACTACCATTCACAGGATGGACATGAGGTACACAATAAACTAGCCACTTCTATGCACAGGATGGACATGAGGTGCACAATAAACTAGCCACTACCATCCATAGGATGGATATGAGGTTCACAAAAAACTAGCCACTACCATCCACAGGATAGATATGAGGTGCACAATAAACTAGCCACTACCATCCACAGGATGGATATGAGGTGCACAATAAACTTGCCACTACCATCCATAGGATGGATATTAGGTGCACAATAAACTAGCCACTACCATCCACAGGATCGATATGAGGTGCACAATAAAATAGCCACTACCATCCACAGGATAGATATGAGGTGCACAATAAAATAGCCACTACCATCCACAGGATAGATATGAGGTACAAAATAAACTAGCCACTACCATCCACAGGATGGACATGAGGTGCACAATAAACTAGCCACTACCATCCACAGGATGGATTTGAGGTGCACAATAAACTAGCCACTACCCTCCACAGGATAGATATGAGGTGCACAAAAAACTAGCCACTACCATCCACAGGATGGATATGAGGTGCACAATAAACTAGCCACTACCATACACAGGATGGATATGAGGTGCACAATAAACTAGCCACTCCCATCCACAGGATGGATGTGAGGTACACAATGAACTAGCCACTACCATCCACAGGATGGATATGAGGTGCACAATAAACTAGCCACTACCATCCAGAGGATGGATATGAGGTGCACAATAAACTAGCCACTACCATACACAGGATGGATATGAGGTGCACAATAAACTAGCCACTCCCATCCACAGGATGGATGTGAGGTACACAATGAACTAGCCACTACCATCCACAGGATGGATATGAGGTGCACAATAAACTAGCCACTACCATCCAGAGGATGGATATGAGGTGCACAATAAACTAGCCACTACCATCCACAGGATGGATGTGAGGTACACAATAAAGTAGCCACTACCATCCACAGGATGGATATAAGGTACACAATAAACTAGCCACTACTATCCACAGGATGGATATGAGGTACACAATAAACTAACCACTACCATCCACAGGATGGATATGAGGTACACAATAAACTAGCCAGTACCATCCACAGGATGGGTATGAGGTACACAATAATCTAGCCACTACCATCCAAAGGAGGGGTATGAGGTACACAATAAACTAGCCACTACCATCCATAGGATGGGTATGAGGTATACAATAAACTAGCCACTACCATCCACAGGATGGATGTGAGGTACACAATAAACTAGCCACTAACATCCATAGGATGGGTATGAGGTACACAATAAACTAGCCACTACCATCCACAGCATGGATATGAGGTGCACAATAAACTAGCCACTACCATCCACAGGATGGATATGAGGTACACAAACTAGCCACTACTATCCACAGGATGGATATGAGGTACACAATAAACTAGCCACTACCATCCATAGGATGGGTATGAGGTATACAATAAACTAGCCACTACCATCAACAGGATGGATGTGAGGTACACAATAAACTAGCCACTAACATCCACAGAATGGATATGAGGTACACAATAAACTAGCCACTACCATCCACAGCATGGATATGAGGTGCACAATAAACTAGCCACTACCATCCACAGGATGGATATGAGGTACACAAACTAGCCACTACCATCCATAGGATGGATATGAGGTACACAATAAACTAGCCACTACCATCCACAGGATGGTATGAGGTACACAATAAACTAGCCACTACCATCCACAGGATGGATATGAGGTACACAATAAACTAGCCACTACCATCCACAGGATGGTATGAGGTGCACAATAAACTAGCCACTACCATCCACAAGATTGTATGAGGTGCACAATAAACTAGCCACTACCATCCACAGGATGTATGTGAGGTACACAATAAACTAGCCACTACCATCCACAGGATGGATATGAGGTACAAAATAAAGTAGCCACTACCATCCACAGGATGGTATGAGGTGCACAATAAACTAGCCACTACAATCCACAGGATTGATATCAGGTTCACATTTAACTAGCCACTACCATCCACAGGATGGATATGAGGTGCTCAATAAACTAGCCACTACCATCCACAGGATAGATATGAGGTGCACAATAAACTAGCCACTACCATCCACAGGATGTGTATGAGGTACACAATAAACTAGCCACTACCATCCACAGGATAGGTATGAGGTACACAATAAACTAGCCACTACCATCCACAGGATGGATATGAGGTACACAATAAACTAGCCACTACTATCCACAGGATGGACATGAGGTGCACAATAAACTAGCCACTACCATGCACAGGATGGATATGAGGTGCACAAAAAACTAGCCACTACCATCCACAGGATAGATATGAGGTGCACAATAAACTAGCCACTTCCATCCACAGGATGGATATGAGGTGCACAATAAACTTGCCACTACCATCCATAGGATGGATATTAGGTGCACAATAAACTAGCCACTACCATCCACAGGATAGATATGAGGTGCACAATAAAATAGCCACTACCATCCACAGGATAGATATGAGGTGCACAATAAAATAGCCACTACCATCCACAGGATAGATATGAGGTACAAAATAAACTAGCCACTACCATCCACAGGATGGACATGAGGTGCACAATAAACTAGCCACTACCATCCACAGGATGGATTTGAGGTGCACAATAAACTAGCCACTACCCTCCACAGGATAGATATGAGGTGCACAAAAAACTAGCCACTACCATCCACAGGATGGATATGAGGTGCACAATAAACTAGCCACTACCATACACAGGATGGATATGAGGTGCACAATAAACTAGCCACTCCCATCCACAAGATGGATGTGAGGTACACAATGAACTAGCCACTACCATCCACAGGATGGATATGAGGTGCACAATAAACTAGCCACTACCATCCAGAGGATGGATATGAGGTGCACAATAAACTAGCCACTACCATCCACAGGATGGATGTGAGGTACACAATAAAGTAGACACTACCATCCACAGGATGGATATGAGGTACACAATAAACTAGCCACTACCATCCACAGGATGGATATAAGGTACACAATAAACTAGCCACTACTATCCACAGGATGGATATGAGGTACACAATAAACTAACCACTACCATCCACAGGATGAATATGAGGTACACAATAAACTAGCCACTACCATCCACAGGATGGGTATGAGGTACACAATAATCTAGCCACTACCATCCACAGGAGGGGTATGAGGTACACAATAAACTAGCCACTACCATCCATAGGATGGGTATGAGGTATACAATAAACTAGCCACTACCATCCACAGGATGGATGTGAGGTACACAATAAACTAGCCACTAACATCCACAGAATGGATATGAGGTACACAATAAACTAGCCACTACCATCCACAGCATGGATATGAGGTGCACAATAAACTAGCCACTACCATCCACAGGATGGATATGAGGCGCACAATAAACTAGCCACTATCATCCACAGGATAGATATGAGGTAAACAAAAAACTAGCCACTACAATCCACAGGACGGATATGAGGTACACAATAAACTAGCTACTACCATCCACATGATGGGTATGAGGTACACAATAAACTAGCCACTACCATCCACAGGATGGATATGAGGTACACAATAAACTAGCCACTACCATCCACAGGATGGATGTGAGGTACACAATAAACTAGCCACTACCATCCACAGGATGGATGTGAGGTACACAATAAACTAGCCACTACCATCCACAGGATGGATGTGAGGTACACAATAAACTAGCCACTACCATCCACAGGATGGATGTGAGGTACACAATAAACCACCATCCACAGGATGGTTACGAGGTACACAATAAACTAGCCACTACCATCCACAGGATGGTTACGAGGTACACAATAAACTAGCCACTACCATCCACAGGATGGATGTGAGGTACACAATAAACTAGCCACTCCCATCCACAGGATGGATATGAGGTACACAATAAACTAGCGACTACCATCCACAGGATGGATGTTAGGTACACAATAAACTAACCACTACCATCCACAGGATGGATGTGAGGTACACAAAAAACTAGCCACTACCAACCACAGGATGGATATGAGGTACATAATAAACTAGCCACTACCATCCACAGGATGAATATGAGGTACACAATAAACTAGCCACTACCATCCACAGGATGGATGTGAGGTACACAATAAACTAGCCACTACTATCCACAGGATGGATATGAGGTACACAATAAACTAGCCACTACCATCCACAGGATGGATGTGAGGTACACAATAAACTAGCCACTCCCATCCACAGGATGGATATGAGGTACACAATAAACTAGCCACTACTATCCACAGGATGGATATGAGGTACACAATAAACTAGCCACTACCATCCACAGGATGGATGTTAGGTACACAATAAACTAACCACTACTATCCACAGGATGGATGTGAGGTACACAATAAACTAGCCACTACCATCCACAGGATGGATATGAGGTACACAATAAATTAGCCACTACCATCCACAGGATGGATGTGAGGTACACAATAAACTAGCCACTACCATCCACAGGATGGATATGAGGTACACAATAAACTAGCCACTAACATCCACAGGATGGATATGAGGTACACAATAAACTAGCCACTACCATCCACAGCATGGATATGAGGTGCACAATAAACTAGCCACTACCATTCACAGGATGGATATGAGGTACACAATAAACTAGCCACTACCATCCACAGGATGGATATGAGGCGCACAATAAACTAGCCACTACCATCCACAGGATAGATATGAGGTAAACAATAAACTAGCCACTACCATCCACAGGATGGATATGAGGTACACAATAAACTAGCTACTACCATCCACAGGATGGGTATGAGGTACACAATAAACTAGCCACTACCATCCACAGGATGGATATGAGGTGCACAATAAATTAGCCACTACCATCCACAGGATGGATGTGAGGTACACAATAAACTAGTCACTACCATCCACAGGATGGATGTGAGGTACACAATAAACTAGGCACTACCATCCACAGGATGGATGTGAGGTACACAATAAACCACCATCCACAGGATGGTTACGAGGAACACAATAAACTAGCCACTACCATCCACAGGATGGTTACGAGGTACACAATAAACTAGCCACTACCATCCACAGGATGGATGTGAGGTACACAAACTAGCCACTACCATCCATAGGATGGGTTTGAGGTACACAATAAACTAGCCACTACCATCCACAGGATGGATATGAGGTACACAATAAACAAGCCACTACCATTCACAGGATGGATATGAGGTACTTAATAAACTAGCAACTACCATCCACAGGATGGGTGTGAGGTACACAATAATCTAGCCACTACCATCCAAAGGATGGGTGTGAGGTACACAATAAACTAGCAACTACCATCCACAGGATGGGTGTGAGATACACAATAAACTAGCAACTACCATCCACAGGATGGGTGTGAGGTACACAATAAACTAGTAACTACCATCCACAGGATGGGTGTGAGGTACACAATAAACTAGCCACTACCATCCATAGGATGGATTTGAGGTACACAATAAATTAGCCACTACCATCCACAGGACGGATATGAGGTGCACATTAAACTAGCCACTACCATCCACAGGATAGATGTGAGGTACACAATATACTAGAAACTACCATCCACAGGATGGATATGAGGTGCACAATAAACTAGCCACTACCATCCGTAGGATAGATATGAGGTACATAATAAACTAGCCACTACCATCCACAGGATGGATATCAGGCACACAATAATCTAGCCACTACCATCAACAGGATGGATATGAGGTACACAATAAACTAGCCACTACCATCCACAGGATGGATATCAGGTACACAATAAACTTGCCAGTACCATCCACAGGATGGATGTGAGGTACACAATAAACTAGCCACTACCATCCACAGGATGGATATGAGGTGCACAATAAACTAGCCACTACCATCCGCAGGATAGATATGAGGTACACAATAAACTAGCCACTATCATCCACAGGATGGATATGAGGTACACAATAAAGTAGCCTCTACCATCCACAGGATGGATATGAGGTGCAAAATAAACTAGCCACTACCATCCACAGGATAGATATGAGGTACACAATAAGCTAGCCACTAACATCCACAGGATGGATATGAGGTGCACAATAAACTAGCCACTACCATCCACAAGATAGATATGAGGGGGACAATAAACTAGCCACTACTATCCACAGGATAGATATGAGGTACACAATAAACTAGCCACTACCATCCACAGGATGGATATGAGGTGCACAATAAACTAGCCACTACAATCCACAGGATTGATATCAGGTTCACATTTAACTAGCCACTACCATCCACAGGATGGATATGAGGTACACAATAAACTAGCCACTACCATCCACAGGATGGATATGAGGTGCACAATTAACTAGCCACTACCATCCACAGGATAGATATGAGGTGCACAATAAACTAGCCACTACCATCCACAGGATGGGTATGAGGTACACAATAAACTAGCCACTACCATCCACAGGATAGATATGAGGTACACAATAAACTAGCCACTACCATCCACAGGATGGATATGAGGTACACAATAAACTAGCCACTACCATTCACAGGATGGACATGAGGTACACAATAAACTAGCCACTTCTATGCACAGGATGGACATGAGGTGCACAATAAACTAGCCACTACCATCCATAGGATGGATATGAGGTTCACAAAAAACTAGCCACTACCATCCACAGGATAGATATGAGGTGCACAATAAACTAGCCACTACCATCCACAGGATGGATATGAGGTGCACAATAAACTTGCCACTACCATCCATAGGATGGATATTAGGTGCACAATAAACTAGCCACTACCATCCACAGGATCGATATGAGGTGCACAATAAAATAGCCACTACCATCCACAGGATAGATATGAGGTGCACAATAAAATAGCCACTACCATCCACAGGATAGATATGAGGTACAAAATAAACTAGCCACTACCATCCACAGGATGGACATGAGGTGCACAATAAACTAGCCACTACCATCCACAGGATGGATTTGAGGTGCACAATAAACTAGCCACTACCCTCCACAGGATAGATATGAGGTGCACAAAAAACTAGCCACTACCATCCACAGGATGGATATGAGGTGCACAATAAACTAGCCACTACCATACACAGGATGGATATGAGGTGCACAATAAACTAGCCACTCCCATCCACAGGATGGATGTGAGGTACACAATGAACTAGCCACTACCATCCACAGGATGGATATGAGGTGCACAATAAACTAGCCACTACCATCCAGAGGATGGATATGAGGTGCACAATAAACTAGCCACTACCATACACAGGATGGATATGAGGTGCACAATAAACTAGCCACTCCCATCCACAGGATGGATGTGAGGTACACAATGAACTAGCCACTACCATCCACAGGATGGATATGAGGTGCACAATAAACTAGCCACTACCATCCAGAGGATGGATATGAGGTGCACAATAAACTAGCCACTACCATCCACAGGATGGATGTGAGGTACACAATAAAGTAGCCACTACCATCCACAGGATGGATATAAGGTACACAATAAACTAGCCACTACTATCCACAGGATGGATATGAGGTACACAATAAACTAACCACTACCATCCACAGGATGGATATGAGGTACACAATAAACTAGCCAGTACCATCCACAGGATGGGTATGAGGTACACAATAATCTAGCCACTACCATCCAAAGGAGGGGTATGAGGTACACAATAAACTAGCCACTACCATCCATAGGATGGGTATGAGGTATACAATAAACTAGCCACTACCATCCACAGGATGGATGTGAGGTACACAATAAACTAGCCACTAACATCCATAGGATGGATATGAGGTACACAATAAACTAGCCACTACCATCCACAGGATGGATATGAGGTGCACAATAAACTAGCCACTACCATCCACAGGATGGATATGAGGTACACAATAAACTAGCCACTACCATCCACAGGATGGATATGAGGTACACAATAAACTAGCCACTACCATCCACAGGATGGATATGAGGTACACAATAAACTAGCCACTACCATCCACAGGATGGATATGAGGTACACAATAAACTAGCCACTACCATCCACAGGATGGATATGAGGTACACAATAAACTAGCCACTACCATCCACAGGATGGATATGAGGTGCACAATAAACTAGCCACTACCATCCACAGGATGGATATGAGGTACACAATAAACTAGCCACTACCATCCACAGGATGGATATGAGGTACACAATAAACTAGCCACTACCATCCACAGGATGGTATGAGGTACACAATAAACTAGCCACTACCATCCACAGGATGGATATGAGGTACACAATAAACTAGCCACTACCATCCACAGGATGGATATGAGGTGCACAATAAACTAGCCACTACCATCCACAGGATGGATATGAGGTGCACAATAAACTAGCCACTACCATCCACAGGATGGATGTGAGGTACACAATAAACTAGCCACTACCATCCACAGGATGGATATGAGGTACACAATAAACTAGCCACTACCATCCACAGGATGGATATGAGGTGCACAATAAACTAGCCACTACCATCCACAGGATGGATATGAGGTTCACAATAAACTAGCCACTACCATCCACAGGATGGATATGAGGTGCACAATAAACTAGCCACTACCATCCACAGGATAGATATGAGGTACACAATAAACTAGCCACTACCATCCACAGGATGGATATGAGGTACACAATAAACTAGCCACTACCATCCACAGGATGGATATGAGGTACACAATAAACTAGCCACTACCATCCACAGGATGGATATGAGGTACACAATAAACTAGCCACTACCATCCACAGGATGGATATGAGGTGCACAAAAAACTAGCTACTACCATCCACAGGATAGATATGAGGTGCACAATAAACTAGCCACTACCATCCACAGGATGGATATGAGGTGCACAATAAACTAGCCACTACCATCCATAGGATGGATATTAGGTGCACAATAAAATAGCCACTACCATCCACAGGATAGATATGAGGTTCACAATAAACTAGCCACTACCATCCACAGGATAGATATGAGGTACAAAATAAACTAGCCACTACCATCCACAGGATGGACATGAGGTGCACAATAAACTAGCCACTACCATCCACAGGATGGATTTGAGGTGCACATTAAACTAGCCACTACCCTCCACAGGATAGATATGAGGTGCACAAAAAACTAGCCACTACCATCCACAGGATGGATATGAGGTGCACAATAAACTAGCCACTACCATACACAGGATGGATATGAGGTGCACAATAAACTAGCCACTCCCATCCACAAGATGGATATGGGGTACACAATAAACTAGCCACTACCATCCACAGGATGGATGCGAGGTGCACAATAAACTAGCCACTACCATCCACAGGATGGATATGAGGTACACAATAAACTAGCCACTACCATCCACAGGATGGATGTGAGGTACACAATAAACTAGCCACTACCATCCACAGGATGGATATGAGGTACACAATAAACTAGCCACTACCATCCACAGGATGGATATGAGGTATACAATGAACTAACCACTACTATCCACAGGATGAATGTGAGGTACACAAACTAGCCACTACCATCCACAGGATGGATATGAGGTACACAATAAACTAGCCACTACCATACACAGGATGGATATGAGGTACACAATAAACTAGCCACTACCATCCATAGGATGGATATGAGGTACACAATAAACTAGCCACTACCATCCACAGGATGGATGTGAGGTACACAATAAACTAGCCACTAACATCCACAAAATGGATATGAGGTACACAATAAACTAGCCACTATCATCCACAGCATGGATATGAGGTGCACAATAAACTAGCCACTACCATCCACAGGATGGATATGAGGCGCACAATAAACTAGCCACTATCATCCACAGGATAGATATGAGGTAAACAAAAAACTAGCCACTACAATCCACAGGACGGATATGAGGTACACAATAAACTAGCCACTACCATCCACAGGATGGATATGAGGTACACAATAAACTAGCCACTACCATCCACAGGATGGATATGAGGTACACAATAAACTAGCCACTACCATCCACAGGATGGATGTGAGGTACACAATAAACTAGCCACTACCATCCACAGGATGGATGTGAGGTACACAATAAACTAGCCACTACCATCCACAGGATGGATGTGAGGTACACAATAAACTAGCCACTACCATCCACAGGATGGTTACGAGGTACACAATAAACTAGCCACTACCATCCACAGGATGGTTACGAGGTACACAATAAACTAGCCACTACCATCCACAGGATGGATGTGAGGTACACAATAAACTAGCCACTACCATCCACAGGATGGATATGAGGTACACAATAAACTAGCGACTACCATCCACAGGATGGATGTTAGGTACACAATAAACTAACCACTACCATCCACAGGATGGATGTGAGGTACACAAAAAACTAGCCACTACCAACCACAGGATGGATATGAGGTACATAATAAACTAGCCACTACCATCCACAGGATGAATATGAGGTACACAATAAACTAGCCACTACCATCCACAGGATGGATGTGAGGTACACAATAAACTAGCCACTCCCATCCACAGGATGGATATGAGGTACACAATAAACTAGCCACTACTATCCACAGGATGGATATGAGGTACACAATAAACTAGCCACTACCATCCACAGGATGGATGTGAGGTACACAATAAACTAGCCACTACCATCCACAGGATGGATATGAGGTACACAATAAACTAGCCACTACTATCCACAGGATGGATATGAGGTACACAATAAACTAGCCACTACCATCCACAGGATGGATGTTAGGTACACAATAAACTAACCACTACTATCCACAGGATGGATGTGAGGTACACAATAAACTAGCCACTACCATCCACAGGATGGATATGAGGTACACAATAAATTAGCCACTACCATCCACAGGATGGATGTGAGGTACACAATAAACTAGCCACTACCATCCACAGGATGGATATGAGGTACACAATAAACTAGCCACTAACATCCACAGGATGGATATGAGGTACACAATAAACTAGCCACTACCATCCACAGCATGGATATGAGGTGCACAATAAACTAGCCACTACCATTCACAGGATGGATATGAGGTACACAATAAACTAGCCACTACCATCCACAGGATGGATATGAGGCGCACAATAAACTAGCCACTACCATCCACAGGATAGATATGAGGTAAACAATAAACTAGCCACTACCATCCACAGGATGGATATGAGGTACACAATAAACTAGCTACTACCATCCACAGGATGGGTATGAGGTACACAATAAACTAGCCACTACCATCCACAGGATGGATATGAGGTGCACAATAAATTAGCCACTACCATCCACAGGATGGATGTGAGGTACACAATAAACTAGTCACTACCATCCACAGGATGGATGTGAGGTACACAATAAACTAGGCACTACCATCCACAGGATGGATGTGAGGTACACAATAAACCACCATCCACAGGATGGTTACGAGGTACACAATAAACTAGCCACTACCATCCACAGGATGGTTACGAGGTACACAATAAACTAGCCACTACCATCCACAGGATGGATGTGAGGTACACAATAAACTAGCCACTCCCATCCACAGGATGGATATGAGGTACACAATAAACTAGCCACTACCATCCACAGGATGGATATAAGGTACACAATAAACTAGCGACTACCATCCACAGGATGGATGTTAGGTACACTATAAACTAACCACTACCATCCACAGGATGGATGTGAGGTACATAATAAACTAGGCACTACCATCCACGGGATGGATATGAGGTACACAATAAACTTGCCACTACCATCCACAGGATGGATATGAGGTGCACAACCAACTAGCCCCTACTATCCACAAGATGGATATGAGGTACACAATAAACTAGCCACTGCCATCCACAGGATGGATGTGAGGTACACAATAAACTAGCCACTACAGTCCACAAGATGGATATGAGGTGCACAACAAACTAGCCACTAACATCCAGAGGATGGATATGAGGAGCACAATAAACTAGCCACTACCATCCACAAGATGGATATGAGGTACACAATAAACTAGCGAATACCATCCACAGGATGGATGTGAGGTACACAATAAACTAGCCACTACCATCCTCAGGATGGATGTGAGGTACACAATAAACTACCCAATACCATCCGCAGGATGGATGTGAGGTACACAATAAACTAGCCAATACCATCCACAGGATGGATGTGAGGTACACAATAAACTAGCCAATACCATCCACAGGATGGATGTGAGGTACACAATAAACTAGCCACTACCATCCACAGGATGGATATGAGGTACGCAATAAACTAGCCACTACCATCCACAGGATGGATATGAGGTACACAATAAACTAGCCACTACCATCCACAGGATGGATTTGAAGTGCACAATAAACTATCCACTACCATCTACAGGATAGATATGAGGTACACAATAAACCAGCCACTACCATCCAAAGGATGGATATGAGGTACATAATAAACTAACCACTACCATCCACAGGATGGATGTGAGGTACACAATAAATCGCCATCCACAGGATGGTTACGATATACACAATAAACTAGCCACTACCATCCACAGGATGGATGTGAGGTACACAATAAACTAGCCACTCCCATCCACAGGATTGATATGAGGTACACAATAAACTAGCCACTACCATCCACAGGATGAATATGAGGTACACAATAAACTAGCCACTACCATCCACAGGATGGATATGAGGTGCACAACAAACTAGCCTCTACCATCCAGAGGATGGATATGAGGTGCACAATAAACTAGCCACTACCTTCCACAAGATGGATATGAGGTACACAATAAACTAGCCACTACCATCCACAGGAAGGATATGAGGTACACAATAAACTAGCCACTACCATCCACAGGATGGGTATGAGGTGCACAATAAACTAGCCACTACCATCCACAGGATGGATATGAGGTACACAATAAACTAGCCACTACCATCCACAGGATGGATATGAGGTGCACAATAAACTAGACACTACCATCCACGGGATGGATATGAGGTACACAATAAACTAGCCACTACCATCCACAGGATGGGTATGAGGTGCACAATAAACTAACCACTACCATCCACAGGATGGATATGAGGTACACAATAAACTAGCCACTACCATCCACTGGATGGGTATGAGGTGCACAATGAACTAGCCACTACCATCCACGGGATGGGTATGAGGTACACAATAAACTAGCCACTACTATCCACAGGATAGATATGAGGTACACAATAAACTAGCCGCTACCATCCAAAGGATGGGTATGAGGTACACAATAAACTAGCTACTACCATCCACAGGATAGACACAGAGTGCACAGTGCACGTCTGCCCAGACATCTGACCATCCAGGTGCTGGTCACTACACTGTATACTGTAAATTTTTAATGTCGTACCCGGTGGTGTAGCTGTGTTGTAGTGCTGTACCTCAACACACAGGCGAAGGTTCGGATAATATTGCAGGAGGTGCAACACTGTGATGGTGTGTTGTGTGTGTAACACTGTGTGTTGTGTTGTGTGTGCAGCACTGTGTGTTGTGTTGTGTTGTGTAACACTGTGTGTTGTGTTGTGTGTGCAGCACTGTGTGTTGTGTTGTGTTGTGTTGTGTAACACTGTGTGTTGTGTTGTGTTGTGTAACACTGTGTGTTGTGTTGTGTGTGCAGCACTGTGTGTTCTGTTGTGTAACACTGGGTGTTGTGTTGTGTAACACTGGGTGTTGTGTTGTGTTGTGTGTGTAACACTGTGTGTTGTGTTGTGTGTGCAGCACTGTGTGTTCTGTTGTGTAACACTGTGTGTTCTGTTGTGTAACACTGGGTGTTGTGTTGTGTTGTGTAACACTGTGTGTTGTGTTGTGTTGTGTAACACTGGGTGTTGTGTTCTGTTGTGTAACACTGTGTGTTCTGTTGTGTAACACTGTGTGTTGTGTTGTGTGTGTAACACTGTGTGTTGTGTTGTGTGTGCAGCACTGTGTGTTGTGTTGTGTGTGTAACACTGTGTGTTGTGTTGTGTGTGCAGCACTGTGTGTTGTGTTGTGTTGTGTAACACTGTGTGTTGTGTTGTGTTGTGTAACACTGTGTGTTGTGTTGTGTGTGCAGCACTGTGTGTTGTGTTGTGTTGTGTAACACTGTGTGTTGTGTTGTGTGTGCAGCACTGTGTGTTGTGTTGTGTTGTGTAACACTGTGTGTTGTGTTGTGTGTGCAGCACTTTGTGTTCTGTTGTGTAACACTGGGTGTTGTGTTGTGTTGTGTGTGTAACACTGTGTGTTGTGTTGTGTGTGCAGCACTGTGTGTTGTGTTGTGTAACACTGGGTGTTGTGTTGTGTTGTGTGTGCAGCACTGTGTGTTGTGTTGTGTAACACTGTGTGTTGTGTTGTGTTGTGTGTGTAACACTGTGTGTTGTGTTGTGTAAAACTGTGTGTTGTGTTGTGTGTGTAACACTGTGTGTTGTGTTGTGTTGTGTGTGTAACACTGTGTGTTGTGTTGTGTTGTGTTGTGTGTGTAACACTGTGTGTTGTGTTGTGTTGTGTTGTGTGTGTAACACTGTGTGTTGTGTTGTGTTGTGTTGTGTAAAACTGTGTGTTGTGTTGTGTGTAACACTGTGTGTTGTGTTGTTGTGTGTGTAACACTGTGTGTTGTGTTGTGTGTGTAACACTGCGCTGTGTTGTGTTGTGTGTGTAACACTGTGTGTTGTGTTGTGTGTGTAACACTGTGTTGTGTTGTGTTGTGTGTGTAACACTGTGTGTTGTGTTGTGTGTGTAACACTGTGTTGTGTTGTGTTGTGTGTGTAACACTGTGTGTTGTGTTGTGTTGTGTGTGTAACACTGTGTGTTGTGTTGTGTGTGTAACACTGCGCTGTGTTGTGTTGTGTGTGTAACACTGTGTGTTGTGTTGTGTGTGTAACACTGTGTGTTGTGTTGTGTGTGTAACACTGTGTGTTGTGTTGTGTGTGTAACACTGTGTGTTGTGTTCTGTGTGTAACACTGTGTGTTGTGTTGTGTCGTGTGTGTAACACTGTGTGTTGTGTTGTGTTGTGTGTGTAACACTGTGCGTTGTGTTGTGTGTGTAACACTGTGTGTTGTGTTGTGTTGTGTGTGTAACACTGTGTGTTGTGTTGTGTTGTGTTGTGTGTGTAACACTGTGTGTTGTGTTGTGTGTGTAACACTGTGTGTTGTGTTGTGTTGTGTAACACTGTGTGTTGTGTTGTGTTGTGTAACACTGTGTGTTGTGTTGTGTGTAACACTGTGTGTTGTGTAACACTGTGTGTTGTGTTGTGTTGTGTAACACTGTGTGTTGTGTTGTGTGTAACACTGTGTGTTGTGTTGTGTGTGTAACACTGTGTGTTGTGTTGTGTGTGTAACACTGTGTGTTGTGTTGTGTGTGTAACACTGTGTGTTGTGTGTGTAACACTGTGTGTTGTGTGTGTAACACTGTGTGTTGTGTGTGTAACACTGTGTGTTGTGTTGTGTAACACTGTGTGTTGTGTTGTGTAACACTGTGTGTTGTGTTGTGTAACACTGTGTGTTGTGTTGTGTAACACTGTGTGTTGTGTGTGTAACACTGTGTGTTGTGTTGTGTAACACTGTGTGTTGTGTTGTGTAACACTGTGTGTTTTGTTGTGGTGGGTGACGGGTCAATCTTTGTTAGAGAAAGTGCTAGTTGTATCCTCTCCTGTTGCTAAGTGTATCCCTTCTTGTTGCTAGTTGTATCCTCTCCTGTTGCTAAGTGTATCCCTTCTTGTTGCTAGTTGTATCCTCTCCTGTTGCTAAGTGTATTCCTTCTTGTTGCTAGTTGTATCCTCTCCTGTTGCTAAGTGTATCCCTTCTTGTTGCTAGTTGTATCCTCTCCTGTTGCTAAGTATATCCCTTCTTGTTACTAGTTGTATCCTCCCCTGTTGCAAGGTGTATCCCCTCTTGTTGCTAGTTGTATCCTCTCCTGTTGCTAGTTGTATCCCCTCTTGTTGCTAGTTGCATCCTCTCCTGTTGCAAGATGTATCCCCTCTTGTTGCTAGTTGTATCCTCTCCTGTTACTAGTTGTATCCCCTCTTATTGCTAGTTGTATCCTCTTCTGTTCCAAGGTGCATCCCCTCGTGTTGCTAGTTGTATCCTCTCCTCTTGCTAGGTGTATCCCCTCTTGTTGCTAGTTGTATCCTCTCCTGTTGCTAGTTGTATCCCCTTTTGTTGCTAGTTGTATCCTCTCCTGTTACAAGGTGTGTCCCCTCTTTTTGCTAGTTGTATCCTCTCCTGTTGCTAGGTGTATTCCCTTTTTGTTGCTAGTTGTATCCTCTCCTGTTGCAAGGTGTATCCCTTCCTGTTGCTAGTTGTATCGTCTCCTGTTGCTAGTTGTATCCCCTCCTATTGCTAGTTGTATCCTCTCCTGTTGCTAGTTGTATCCTCTCCTATTTCTAGCTGTATCTCCTTTTGTTGCTAGTTGTATCCTCTCCTGTTGCTACTTGTATCCCCTCCTGTTGCTAGTTGTATCCTCTCCTGTTGCTAGATGTATCCTCTCCTGTTGCTAGCTGTATCCTCTCCTGTTGCTAGTTGTATCTTCTCCTGTTGCTAGCTGCATCCCCTCCTGTTGCTAGTTGTATCCTCTCATGTTGTTGTTGTATCCCCTCCTGTTGCTAATTGCATCCCCTCCTGTTACTAGTTGCATCCTCTCCTGTTGCTAGTTGTATCCTCTCCTGTTGCTAGTTGTAGCCCCTCCTGTTACTAGTTGTATCCTTTCCTGATGCTAGTTGTATCCTCTCCTGTTGCAACTTGTATATCCTCCTGCTGCTAGTTGTATCCCCTCCTGTTGCTAGTTGTATCACCTCCTGTTACTAGTTGTATCATTTGTTGCTAGTTGTATCCCCTTCTGTTGTCAGTTATATCCTTTCCTATTGCTAGTTGTATCCCCTCCTGTTGCTAGTTGTATCACCATCAGTTGCTAGTTGTATCCCCTCCTGTTACTAGTTGTATACCCTCCTGTTGCTAGTTGTATCCCCTAATGTTACTATTTGTATACCCTCCTGTTAATAGTTGTATCCCCTCATGTTGTTAATTGCATTCCATCCTGTTGCTAGTTGTCACCCCTCCTTATGTTACTAGTTGTCTCCCCTCCTTATGTTACTAGTTGTCTCCCCTCCTTATGTTACTAGTTGTCTCCTCTCCTTATGTTACTAGTTGTCTCCCCTCCTTATGTTACTAGTTGTCTCCCCTCCTTATGTTACTAGTTGTCTCCCTTCCTTATGTTACTAGTTGTCTCCCCTCCTGTTACTAGTTCTCTCCCCTCCTTCTGTTACTAGTTGTCTCCCCTCCTGTTACTAGTTGTCTCCCCTCCTTATGTTACTAGTTGTCACTCCTCCTTATGTTACTAGCTGTCACCCCTCCTTATGTTACTAGTTGTCACCCCTCCTTATGTTACTAGTTGTCTCCCCTCCTTATGTTACTAGTTGTCACCCCTCCTTATGTTACTAGTTGTCTCCCCTCCTTATGTTAATAGTTGTCTCCCCTCCTTCTGTTACTAGTTGTCACCCCTCCTTCTGTTACTAGTTGTCACCCCTCCTTCTGTTACTGGTTGTCACCCCTCTTTCTGTTATTAGTTGTCTCCCCTCCTTCTGTTACTAGTTGTCTCCCCTCCTTCTGTTACTAGTTGTCTCCTCTCCTTCTGTTACTAGTTGTCTCCCCTCCTGTTACTAGTTGTCTCCCCTCCTTCTGTTACTAGTTGTCTCCCCTCCTGTTACTAGTTGTCTCCCCTCCTTCTGTTACTAGTTGTCTCCCCTCCTGTTACTAGTTGTCTCCTCTCCTTCTGTTACTAGTTGTCTCCCCTCCTGTTACTAATTGTCTCCCCTCCTTCTGTTACTAGTTGTCTCCCCTCCTGTTACTAGTTGTCTCCCCTCCTTCTGTTACTAGTTGTATCCTCTCCTTCTGTTACTAGTTGTCTCCCCTCCTGTTATTAGTGGTCTCCCCTCCTTCTGTTACTAGTTGTCTCCCCTCCTTCTGTTACTAGTTGTCTCCCCTCCTTCTGTTACTAGTTGTCACCCCTCCTTCTGTTACTTGTTGTCACCCCTCCTTCTGTTATTAGTTGTCACCCCTACTTCTGTTACTAGTTGTCTCCCCTCATTCTGTTACTAGTTGTCTCCCCTCCTTCTGTTACTAGTTGTCTCCCCTCCTTCTGTTACTAGTTATCACCCTCCTTCTGTTGCTAGTTGTCTCCCCTCCTTCTGTTACTAGTTGTCTCCCCTCCTTCTGTTACTAGTTGTCTCCTCTCCTTCTGTTACTAGTTGTCTCCCCTCCTGTTACTAGTTGTCACCCCTCCTTCTGTTACTAGTTGTCACCCCTCTTTCTGTTACTAGTTGTCACCCCTCCTTCTGTTACTAGTTGTCACCCCTCCTTCTGTTACTAGTTGTCTCCCCTCCTTCTGTTACTAGTTGTCACCCCACCTTCTGTTACTAGTTGTCACCCCTCCTTCTGTTACTAGTTGTCTCCCCTTCTGTTACTAGTTGTCTCCCCTCCTCTGTTACTAGTTGTCTCCCCTCCTTCTGTTACTAGTTGTCACCCCTCCTTCTGTTACTAGTTCTCTCCCCTCCTTCTGTTACTAGCTGTCAACCCTCCTTCTGTTACTAGCTGTCAACCCTCCTTCTGTTACTAGCTGTCAACCCTCCTTCTGTTACTAGCTGTCAACCCTCCTTCTGTTACTAGCTGTCAACCCTCCTTCTGTTACTAGCTGTCAACCCTCCTTCTGTTACTAGCTGTCAACCCTCCTTCTGTTACTAGTTGTCACCCCAACTTCCGTGGGTAGTTGTCTCCTCAATAATAATAATAATAATAATAATAATAATAATAATAATAATAATTAATAATAATTATAACGTCGTAACTTATAACGAAATGACCAAGGGTGTGGAGCCTACCTTATAGTGGAATGACCAAGGGTGTGGAGCCTACCTTATAATGGAATGACCAAGAGTGTGGAGCCTACCTTATAATGGAATGACCAACGGTGTGGAGCCTACCTTATAATGGAAAGTGTGTGGAGCCTACCTTATAATGGAATGACCAAGGGTGTGGAGCCTACCTTATAATGGAATGACCAAGGGTGTGGAGCCTACCTTATAATGGAATGACCAAGTGTGTGGAGCCTATCTTATAATGGAATGACCAAGGGTGTGGAGCCTACCTTATAATGGAATGACCAAGGGTGTGGAGCCTACCTTATAATGGAATGACCAAGGGTGTGGAGCCTACCTTATAATGGAATGACCAAGGGTGTGGAGCCTATCTTATAATGGAATGACCAAGGGTGTGGAGCCTACCTTATAATGGAATGACCAAGTGTGTGGAGCCTACCTTATAATGGAATGACCAAGTGTGTGGAGCCTACCTTATAATGGAATGACCAAGTGTGTGGAGCCTACCTTATAATGGAATGACCAAGGGTGTGGAGCCTACCTTATAGTGGAATGACCAAGGGTGTGGAGCCTACCTTATAATGGAATGACCAAGGGTGTGGAGCCTACCTTATAATGGAATGACCAAGTGTGTGGAGCCTACCTTATAGTGGAATGACCAAGGGTGTGGAGCTTACCTTATAATGGAATGACCAAGGGTGTGGAGCCTACCTTATAATGGAATGACCAAGTGTGTGGAGCCTACCTTATAGTGGAATGACCAAGGGTGTGGAGCCTACCTTATAATGGAATGACCAAGAGTGTGGAGCCTATCTTATAATGGAATGACCAAGAGTGTTGAGCCTACCTTATAATGGAATGACTAAGGGTGTGAACCCTACCTTAAAGGGAATGACCAAGGGTGTGGAGCCTACCTTATAATGGAATGACCAAGAGTGTGAAGCCTACCTTATAAGGGTGTGGAGCCTACCTTATAATGGAATGACCAAGGGTGTGGAGCCTACCTTATAATGGAATGACCAAGAGTGTGGAGCCTACCTTATAATGGAATGACCAAGAGTGTGAAGCCTACCTTATAAGGGTGTGGAGCCTACCTTATAATGGAATGACCAAGGGTGTGGAAGCTACCTTATAATGGAATAACCAAGAGTGTGGAGCCTATCTTATAAGAGTGTGGAGCCTACCTTGTAATGAAATGACCAAGGGAGTGGAGCCTACCTTATAAAAGTGTGGAGCCTACCTTATAAGGGTGTGGAGCCTAGCTTGTAATGGAATGACCGATGGTGTGGAGCCTACCTTACAGTGGAATGACCAAGGGTGTGGAGCCTACCTTTCAGTGGAATGACCAAGGGTGTGGAGCCTACCTTATAATGGAATGACCAAGAGTGTGGAGCCTACCTTATAAGAGTGTAGAGCTTACCTTGTAATGGAATGACCAAGGGAGTGGAGCCTACCTTATAAAAGTGTGGAGCCTACCTTATAAGGGTGTGGAGCCTACCTTGTAATGAAATGACGAAAGGTGTGGAGCCTACCTTATAATGGAATGACCAGGGGTGAGGAGCCTACCTTGTAATGGAATGACTAAGGGTGTGGAGCCTACCTTATAATGGAATGAC
>NC_091363.1:3072628-3120128 GCF_038502225.1 Cherax quadricarinatus
TTGCTGCTGTTGCTGATGTTGCTGATGTTGCTGCTGCTTCTGCTGCTGCTGTTACTGTTGCTGCCGTTGCTGCTGTTGCTGCTGTTGCTGCTGCTGCTGTTGCTGAAAAAGCAGGACTGACTTGACAAAGCTCTACACAGAGTCATACAGTAACTTGATAAAGCTCTACACAGAGTCATACAGTAACTTGACAAAGCTCTACACAGAGTCATACAGTAACTTGATAAAGCTCTACACAGAGTCATACAGTAACTTGATAAAGTTCTACACAGAGTCATATAGTAACTTGATAAAGTTCTACACAGAGTCATACAGTAACTTGATAAAGTTCTACACAGAGTCATACATTAACTTGATAAAGTTCTACACAGAGTGATACAGTAACTTAATCATATAACTTGTCTCACTTGTACTGTCAGCAACAGTTTCCTGTATCTACACATCTTACCGCCCACAGGATGGGTGAGGCGCGATATTGTGGTCTTGTGTCCCGTAGCTGGGTTGGTAGCGCACTCACCTCACACACTGAGGTCCGTGGTTTGATCCCTTGTCCGAGCGGTAACATTAGGATGTTACCTGCTGTCCATGTTCACCTAGCAGTAAGTAGGTACCTGGGTGTTAGTGGACTGGTGTGGGTCGCATCCTGGGTACAAAATTGACCTAATTTGCGGGAAATTCTCAGCATAACAAGAGACTTTCTATATAGTAGTATGTCATTGATGTCAGCTATGGTCTGTATAAGTTGTAGCATATACTTAGCATATTTAATGTCTGTCATGTGCTGGAGGGCCAGTGAGGTCACAGTTCACCTGGACACTGAGGTTCCATGAGCCGCTTGACGAGGTAAGACACCTGTTCTGATGGAGGTTTGGAAAGCTTTCCTGCAGATGTTAATGAGTGGAATAAACAAACTCTAAAATGGTTATCCATGGATTTGCTTAAAAGAAAACGACGTCATTTTATTTCAAAGAAAATGAAGATATTGGATAACTAATGTATACTTAAGATAAGTCGCACAGTAACATTGAGCAATGACTAGAGATGATAATGATGATGATAATAATAATAATAATAATAATAATAATAATAATAATAATAATAATAATAATAATAATAATAATAATAATAATAATAATAATAATAATAATAATAATAATAATAATAATAATAATAATAATAATCATCTTTGCGTCTACAAGGACATATGCAAGGTATACAGACCATAGCTGACATACTACTATATTATAGAAAGTCCCTTCCTATGCTGAGTATTTCCCACAAATTACGTCAATTTTGTGCCCAGGATGCGACCCACACCAATCGACTGACACACAGACACCTACTTACTGCTTACCTGGAGTTTACCTGGAGAGAGTTTCGGGGGTCAACGCCCCCGCGGCCCGGTCTGTGACCAGGCCTCCTGGTGGATCAGCGCCTGATCAACCAGGCTGTTGCTGCTGGCTGCACGCAAACCAACGTACGAGCCACAGCCCGGCTGATCAGGAACTGACTTTAGGTGCTTGTCCAGTGCCAGCTTGAAGACTGCCAGGGGTCTGTTGGTAATCCCCCTTATGTGTGCTGGGAGGCAGTTGAACAGTCTCGGGCCCCTGACACTTATTGTATGGTCTCTTAACGTGCTAGTGACACCCCTGCTTTTCATTGGGGGGATGGTGCATCATCTGCCAAGTCTTTTGCTTTCGTAGTGAGTGATTTTCGTGTGCAAGTTCGGTACTAGTCCCTCTAGAATTTTCCAGGTGTATATAATCATGTATCTCTCCCTCCTGCGTTCCAGGGAATACAGGTTTAGAAACCTCAAGCGCTCCCAGTAATTGAGGTGTTTTATCTCCGTTATGCGCGCCGTGAAAGTTCTCTGTACATTTTCTAGGTCGGCAATTTCACCTGCCTTGAAAGGTGCTGTTAGAGTGCAGCAATATTCCAGCCTAGATAGAACAAGTGACCTGAAGAGTGTCATCATGGGCTTGGCCTCCCTAGTTTTGAAGGTTCTCATTATCCATCCTGTCATTTTTCTAGCAGATGCGATTGATACAATGTTATGGTCCTTGAAGGTGAGATCCTCCGACATAATTACTCCCAGGTCTTTGACGTTGGTGTTTCGCTCTATTTCGTGGCCAGAATTTGTTTTGTACTCTGATGAAGATTTAATTTCCTCATGTTTACCATGTCTGAGTAATTGAAATTTCTCATCGTTGAACTTCATATTGTTTTCTGCAGCCCACTGAAAGATTTGGTTGATGTCCGCCTGGAGCCTTGCAGTGTCTGCAATGGAAGACACTGTCATGCAGATTCGGGTGTCATCTGCAAAGGAAGACTCGGTGCTGTGGCTGACATCCTTGTCTATGTCGGATATGAGGATGAGGAACAAGATGGGAGCTAGTACTGTGCCTTGTGGAACAGAGCTTTTCACCGTAGCTGCCTCGGACTTTACTCTGTTGACGACTACTCTCTGTGTTCTGTTAGTGAGGAAATTATAGATCCATCGACCGACTGTTCCTGTTATTCCTTTAGCGCGCATTTTGTGCGCTATTACGCCATGGTCACACTTGTCGAAGGCTTTTGCAAAGTCTGTATATATTACATCTGCATTCTTTTTGTCTTCTAGTGCATTTAGGACCTTGTCGTAGTGATCCAGTAGTTGAGACAGACAGGAGCGACCTGTTCTAAACCCATGTTGCCCTGGGTTGTGTAACTGATGGGTTTCTAGATGGGTGGTGATCTTGCTTCTTAGGACCCTTTCAAAGATTTTTATGATATGGGATGTTAGTGCTATTGGTCTGTAGTTCTTTGCTGTTGCTTTACTGCCCCCTTTGTGGAGTGGGGCTATGTCTGTTGTTTTTAGTAACTGTGGGACGACCCCCGTGTCCATGCTCCCTCTCCATAGGATGGAAAAGGCTCGTGATAGGGGCTTCTTGCAGTTCTTGATGAACACAGAGTTCCATGAGTCTGGCCCTGGGGCAGAGTGCATGGGCATGTCATTTATCGCCTGTTCGAAGTCATTTGGCGTCAGGATAACATCGGATAGGCTTGTGTTAATCAAATTTTGTGGCTCTCTCATAAAAAATTCATTTTGATCTTCGACTCTCAGTCTGGTTAGCGGCTTGCTAAAAACTGAGTCATATTGGGACTTGAGTAGCTCACTCATTTCCTTGCTGTCATCTGTGTAGGACCCATCTTGTTTAAGTAGGGGCCCAATACTGGGCGTTGTTCTCGATTTTGATTTGGCATAAGAGAAGAAATACTTTGGGTTTCTTTCGATTTCATTTATAGCTTTTAGTTCTTCCCGCGATTCCTGACTCCTAAAGGATTCTTTTAGCTTAAGTTCGATGCTTGCTATTTCTCTGACCAGTGTCTCCCTACGCATTTCAGATATATTGACCTCTTTTAGCCGCTCTGTTATTCTTTTCCGTCGCCTGTAAAGGGAGCGCCTGTCTCTTTCTACTTTACATCTACTCCTCCTTTTTCTTAGAGGAATAAGCCTTGTGCATACATCGAGTGCCACCGAGTTAATCTGTTCTAGGCATAAGTTTGGGTCTGTGTTGCTTAGTATATCTTCCCAGCTTATATCGGTTAGGACTTGGTTTACTTGGTCCCACTTTATGTTTTTGTTATTGAAGTTGAATTTGGTGAATGCTCCCTCGTGACTAGTCTCATTTTGTCGGTCTGGGGCTCCTCGCATACATGTCTGAACCTCAATTATGTTGTGATCTGAGTATATTGTTTTTGATATGGTGACATTTCTTATCAGATCATCATTGTTAGTGAATATGAGGTCTAGTGTATTCTCCAGTCTAGTAGGCTCTATTATTTGCTGGTTTAAATTGAATTTTGTGCAGAGATTTAAAAGCTCGTGTGAGTGTGAGTTTTCATCAGAGCTGCCTCCTGGTGTTATTACTGCAACAATATTATTTGCTATATTCCTCCATTTTAGGTGCCTTAAGTTGAAATCCCCCAGGAGCAAGATGTTGGGTGCAGGAGCTGGAAGATTTTCCAGACAGTGGTCAATTTTTAACAGCTGTTCCTGGAATTGCTGGGATGTTGCATCCGGAGGCTTGTAGACTACCACAATGACTAGGTTTTGGTTCTCGACCTTTACTGCTAAAACTTCCACTACGTCATTTGAGGCATTAAGCAGTTCTGTGCAAACAAGTGACTCTGCAATGTACAGGCCAACCCCCCCCCTTTTGCCTGTTCACTCTGTCACATCTGTATAGGTTGTAACCTGGGATCCATATTTCATTGTCCAAGTGATCCTTTATGTGGGTCTCAGTGAAAGCCGCGAACATTGCCTTTGCCTCTGCAAGCAGTCCACGGATGAAAGGTATTTTGTTGTTTGTTGCTGGCTTTAGACCCTGTATATTTGCAAAGAAGAATGTTATCGGACTGGTGGTATTGTTGGTACTGGGGGGGGATTTTTTTTCCGGCATTAGTATCTGTATCTGCTAGGTGAACAGGGACAATAAATGCCTTATAGAAACACCTAATTTTACCACCTGTACCGGGAGCCGAACCACGGACCTCAGTGTGTGAGGTGAGTGCGCTACCAACCCAGCTACGGGACACTGCTGTGCACTATCAGCCCGTCTCAAGGCAGGCGAAGTTGTAGATCTCGAGAATATACAGAGAAGCTTCACTGCTCATACTAGTTCAGTCAAGCTTCTGTAGTATCTGCAGTAGTATCTACAGTAGTATCTACAGTAGTATCTACAGTAGTATCTACAGTAGTATCTACAGTAGTATCTACAGTAGTATCTACAGTAGTATCTACAGTAGTATCTACAGTAGTGTCTACAGTAGTATCTGCAGTAGTATCTACAGTAGTATCTACAGTAGTATCTACAGTAGTATCTACAGTAGTATCTACAGTAGTATCTGCAGTAGTATCTACAGTAGTATCTACAGTAGTATCTACAGTAGTATCTACAGTAGTATCTACAGTAGTATCTACAGTAGTATCTGCAGTAGTATCTACAGTAGTATCTACAGTAGTATCTACAGTAGTATCTACAGTAGTATCTGCAGTAGTATCTACAGTAGTATCTACAGTAGTATCTACAGTAGTATCTACAGTAGTATCTACAGTAGTATCTACAGTAGTATCTACAGTAGGTGGTCAGGCTTCAAACACCTTTTATTATACAGCAATAAAGGAGTGGAATAGATAGCCTGCACTTGTCAAATCCTGTCACAGTATGAGCCAGTTCAGGAAGAGAGCTAAAAGGTACCTAATGAATATAGTGACAGAAAGGTAACATAGGTAACATAAGTAACATTGGTGTACTTATTACTGTGATCTGATCTTCGTTGGAATGTTAATATCAATAAGTCAGTTTACTTTATTCCTAGTATATCTCCTTTTATTGTAAGTAATTTTCACACACTTGTAAAGTGGTAAGTAGTAAGATATATTACAAGGACACTATGCATGATACTTGTACTTGTGTCTACCTGTACCTAAATTATCTTATTTACTTATTTGTACTTCCTGTAACGCAGGCGATAGAGATACATCACAATTTCCACCTGGAAAATCCTAGAGAGACTGGTCGCAAATCTGCACACAGAAATCACTCCCCACGGCGGTGAAAGACTCGGCAGGGCCGACGATGCAACATACCCCCAGTGAAAAGCAGATGTACTGCGAGCACACTGAGAGAAAACACAAGTGTCAAGGATCCAAGACTGTTTCAACTGCTTACCATCATGCATAAGGGGGAGTAACAATAGACCCTTGGCTGTCTTCAGGAGGGAACTGAACAGCTACCTAAAGTCAGTGCCTGACCAGCCGGGCTGTGGTTTGTACTTTGGATTACAAGCAGCCAGCATTAACAGCCTGGCTGATTAGGCCCTGATCCACCCCGAAGCCTGGTCAATGACCTGGCCAATGGGGGCATTGACCCCCAATAGATAGGTAGACTGAATATCAAAATGGTATATAATACCGACAAGTTGGTAGGTAAGACACATAGGCAACATTTCGGCAACTTTATTCCGATTTGTTTCGCCTGCACAGTAGATTTCTTCAGTCGAATACAGAAATAAAGTTGCCTGAATGTTGCCTATGTGTCTTACCTACCAACTTGTCGGTATTATATACCATTTTGATATTCACTCTGTCAGACACTGCAACACAATGGCATCTTGGTACAGAAGAGAAAACACCTTGGACAACTTTTTCAAGTGAGAATTGTTTGACCTCTCAGTGGCAACATTCTCACTACTACTACTCTGCACCTCTCCTTCCGACAGTATTTAAGCCTCAACACTGTCGCTTGATCTTCAGTTAGTTCCAGACTTTGGAACAGAACTTCTCCAGGCTGAGGGACTGACAACCTCAAATCTACGACTTCAAGGGTGATAGACTGATTACATCGTCTTCACATTTTTACTGCTCCTGCCTACTTTCTGTACTCGACTGAAGAAGCCTACTGTGTAGGCGAAACGTTTCGGAATAAAGTTGCCTATGTGTCTTACCTACCAACAGGTAGGTAGACTCTTGTTTGACTATTGTTACAGCACCTGCTCTTCCTGTTCACCTAGTAGTAAGTAGGTATCTGGGTGTTAGTCACCCAAGACCTGTTGTCCATGTTCACCTAGCAGTAAGTAGGTACCTTGGTGCCAGTGGGCTGGTGTGGGTGGCATCCTGGGGACATGAATGAAGGACCACAATGGAAATAAGACTCACAGTCCTCGATGACACACTTTCTTGGGTTATCCTGGGTGGCTAACCCTCCTACCCTGGGTTATCTTAGGTGGCTAACCCTGTCTACCCTGGGTTATCCTGGGTGACTAACCCTATTACCCTGGGTTATCTTAGATGGCTAACCCTCCAGGTTAAAAATCCCAACAAAATTTTGTCACCAGTGATCATTCACCAGTGATCATTCACCAGTGATCATTCACCAGTGATCATACACCAGTGATCATTCACCAGTGATCATTCACCAGTCATCATTCACCAGTGATCATTCACCAGTGATCATTCACCAATGATCATTCACCAGTGATCATTCACCAGTCATCATTCACCAGTGATCATTCACCAGTGATCATTCACCAGTGATCATTCACCAGTCATCATTCACCAGTCATCATTCACCAGTCATCATTCATCAATGATCATTCACCAGTCATCATTCACCAGTCATCATTCACCAGTCATCATTCACCAGTGATCATTCACCAATGATCATTCACCAGTGATCATTCACCAGTCATCATTCACCAGTCATCATTCACCAGTGATCATTCACCAGTCATCATTCACCAGTGATCATTCACCAGTCATCATTCACCAGTCATCATTCACCAGTCATCATTCACCAGTCATCATTCACCAGTCATCATTCACCAGTCATCATTCACCAGTGATCATTCACCAGTCATCATTCACCAGTCATCATTCACCAGTGATCATTCACCAGTCATCATTCACCAGTGATCATTCACCAGTCATCATTCACCAGTGATCATTCACCAGTGATCATTCACCAGTCATCATTCACCAGTGATCATTCACCAGTGATCATTCACCAGTGATCATTCACCAGTGATCATTCACCAGTGATCATTCACCAGTGATCATTCACCAGTCATCATTCACCAGTGATCATTCACCAGTGATCATTCACCAGTGATCATTCACCAGTCATCATTCACCAGTGATTATTCACCAGTGATCATTCACCAGTGATCATTCACCAGTCATCATTCACCAGTCATCATTCACCAGTCATCATTCACCAGTAATCATTCACCAGTCATCATTCACCAGTCATCATTCACCAGTCATCATTCACTAGTGATCATTCACCAGTCATCATTCACCAGTGATCATTCACCAGTGATCATTCACCAGTCTTCATTCACCAGTCATCATTCACCAGTGATCATTCACCAGTCATCATTCACCAGTCATCATTCACCAGTCATCATTCACCAGTCATCATGCACCAGTCATCATTCACCAGTCATCATTCACCAGTCATCATTCACCAGTGATCATTCACCAATGATCATTCACCAGTGATCATTCACCAGTCATCATTCACCAGTCATCATTCACCAATGATCATTCACCAGTGATCATTCACCAGTGATCATTCACCAGTGATCATTCACCAGTCATCACTCACCAGTCATCATTCACCAGTGATCATTCACCAGTGATCATTCACCAGTGATCATTCAATAGTGATCATTCACCAGTGATCATTCACCAGTGATCATTCACCAGTCATCATTCACCAGTCATCATTCACCAGTGATCATTCACCAGTGATCATTCACCAGTCATCATTCACCAGTGATCATTCACCAGTGATCATTCACCAGTCATCATTCACCAGTGATCATTCACCAGTGATCATTCACCAGTGATCATTCACCAGTCATCATTCACCAGTCATCATTCACCAGTGATCATTCACCAGTGATCATTCACCAGTCATCATTCACCAGTGATCATTCACCAGTGATCATTCACCAGTGATCATTCACCAGTGATCATTCACCAGTGATCATTCACCAGTGATCATTCACCAGTGATCATTCACCAGTCATCATTCACCAGTGATCATTCACCAGTCATCATTCACCAGTGATCATTCACCAGTGATCATTCACCAGTCATCATTCACCAGTGATCATTCACCAGTGATCATTCACCAGTGATCATTCACCAGTCATCATTCACCAGTCATCATTCACCAGTCATCATTCACCAGTCATCATTCACCAGTCATCATTCACCAGTCATCATTCACCAGTGATCATTCACCAGTCATCATTCACCAGTGATCATTCACCAGTGATCATTCACCAGTCTTCATTCACCAGTCATCATTCACCAGTGATCAATCACCAGTCATCATTCACCAGTCATCATTCACCAGTCATCATTCACCAGTCATCATTCACCAGTCATCATTCACCAGTCATCATTCACCAGTCATCATTCACCAGTCATCATTCACCAGTCATCATTCACCAGTCATCATTCACCAGTCATCATTCACCAGTCATCATTCACCAGTCATCATTCACCAGTCATCATTCACCAGTCATCATTCACCAGTCATCATTCACCAGTCATCATTCACCAGTGATCATTCACCAGTGATCATTCACCCGTGATCATTCACCAGTGATCATTCACCAGTCTTCATTCACCAGTCATCATTCACCAGTGATCATTCACCAGTCATCATTCACCAGTCATCATTCACCAGTCATCATTCACCAGTCATCATTCACCAGTCATCATTCACCAGTCATCATTCACCAGTCATCATTCACCAGTCATCATTCACCAGTCATCATTCACCAGTCATCATTCACCAGTCATCATTCACCAGTGATCATTCACCAGTCATCATTCACCAGTCATCATTCACCAGTCATCATTCACCAGTCATCATTCACCAGTCATCATTCACCAGTCATCATTCACCAGTCATCATTCACCAGTCATCATTCACCAGTCATCATTCACCAGTCATCATTCACCAGTCATCATTCACCAATGATCATTCACCAGTGATCATTCACCAGTGATCATTCACCAATGGTCATTCACCAGCGATCATTCACCAGTGATCATTCACCAATGATCATTCACCAGTGATCATTCACCAGTGATCATTCACCAGTCATCATTCACCAGTGATCATTCACCAGTGATCATTCACCAGTGATCATTCACCAGTCATCATTCACCAGTGATCATTCACCAGTGATCATTCACCAGTGATCATTCACCAGTGATCATTCACCAATGATCATTCACCAGTGATCATTCACCAATGATCATTCACCAGTGATCATTCACCAGTGATCATTCACCAGTCATCATTCACCAGTCATCATTCACCAGTCATCATTCACCAGTGATCATTCACCAGTCATCATTCACCAGTGATCATTCACCAGTGATCATTCACCAATGATCATTCACCAGTGATCATTCACCAATGATCATTCACCAGTGATCATTCACCAGTGATCATTCACCAGTCATCATTCACCAGTGATCATTCACCAGTCATCATTCACCAGTCATCATTCACCAGTCATCATTCACCAGTCATCATTCACCAGTCATCATTCACCAGTCATCATTCACCAGTCATCATTCACCAGTGATCATTCACCAGTCATCATTCACCAGTGATCATTCACCAGTTATCATTCACCAGTGATCATTCACCAGTCATCATTCACCAGTCATCATTCACCAGTCATCATTCACCAGTCATCATTCACCAGTCATCATTCACCAGTCATCATTCACCAGTCATCATTCACAAGTCATCATTCACCAGTCATCATTCACCATTCATCATTCACCAGTCATCATTCACCAGTCATCATTCACCAGTCATCATTCACCAGTCATCATTCACCAGTCATCATTCACCAGTCATCATTCACCAGTCATCATTCACCAGTGATCATTCACCAGTCATCATTCACCAGTGATCATTCACCAGTGATCATTCACCAGTGATCATTCACCAGTCATCATTCACCAGTGATCATTCACCAGTGATCATTCACCAGTCATCATTCACCAGTCATCATTCACCAGTCATCATTCACCAGTCATCATTCACCAGTCATCATTCACCAGTCATCATTCACCAGTCATCATTCACCAGTCATCATTCACCAGTGATCATTCACCAGTGATCATTCACCAGTGATCATTCACCAGTGATCATTCACCAGTCATCATTCACCAGTCATCATTCACCAGTCATCATTCACCAGTCATCATTCACCAGTCATCATTCACCAGTCATCATTCACCAGTCATCATTCACCAGTCATCATTCACCAGTCATCATTCACCAATGATCATTCACCAGTGATCATTCACCAGTGATCATTCACCAATGGTCATTCACCAGTGATCATTCACCAGTGATCATTCACCAATGATCATTCACCAGTGATCATTCACCAGTCATCATTCACCAGTCATCATTCACCAGTGATCATTCACCAGTGATCATTCACCAGTGATCATTCACCAGTCATCATTCACCAGTGATCATTCACCAGTGATCATTCACCAGTGATCATTCACCAGTGATCATTCACCAATGATCATTCACCAGTGATCATTCACCAGTGATCATTCACCAGTGATCATTCACCAGTCATCATTCACCAGTCATCATTCACCAGTCATCATTCACCAGTCATCATTCACCAGTCATCATTCACCAGTGATCATTCACCAATGATCATTCACCAGTGATCATTCACCAATGATCATTCACCAGTGATCATTCACCAGTGATCATTCACCAGTCATCATTCACCAGTGATCATTCACCAGTCATCATTCACCAGTCATCATTCACCAGTCATCATTCACCAGTCATCATTCACCAGTGATCATTCACCAGTGATCATTCACCAGTGATCATTCACCAGTGATCATTCACCAGTCATCATTCACCAGTCATCATTCACCAGTGATCATTCACCAGTTATCATTCACCAGTGATCATTCACCAATGATCATTCACCAGTCATCATTCACCAGTGATCATTCACCAGTGATCATTCACCAGTCATCATTCACCAGTCATCATTCACCAGTGATCATTCACCAGTCATCATTCACCAGTCATCATTCACCAGTGATCATTCACCAGTGATCATTCACCAGTGATCATTCACCAGTGATCATTCACCAGTCATCATTCACCAGTGATCATTCACCAGTCATCATTCACCAGTCATCATTCACCAGTCATCATTCACCAGTCATCATTCACCAGTCATCATTCACCAGTGATCATTCACCAGTCATCATTCACCAGTCATCATTCACCAGTCATCATTCACCAGTCATCATTCACCAGTCATCATTCACCAGTGATCATTCACCAGTGACCATTCACCAGTGACCATTCACCAGTGATCATTCACCAGTCATCATTCTCCAGTCATCATTCACCAGTCATCATTCACCAGTCATCATTCACCAGTCATCATTCACCAGTCATCATTCACCAGTGATCATTCACCAGTCATCATTCACCAGTCATCATTCACCAGTCATCATTCACCAGTTATCATTCACCAGTGACCATTCACCAGTGATCATTCACCAGTCATCATTCACCATTCATCATTCACCAGTGATCATTCACCAGTGATCATTCACCAGTGATCATTCACCAGTGATCATTCACCAGTGATCATTCACCAGTCATCATTCACAAGTGATCATTCACCAGTGATCATTCACCAGTGATCATTCACCAGTGACCATTCACCAGATCATTCAGTCATCACCAGTCATCATTCACCGGTCATCATTCACCAGTCATCATTCACCAGTCATCATTCACCAGTCATCATTCACCAGTGATCATTCACCAGTCATCATTCACCAGTCATCATTCACCAGTCATCATTCACCAGTGATCATTCACCAGTGATCATTCACCAGTCATCATTCACCAGTGATCATTCACCAGTCATCATTCACCAGTCATCATTCACCAGTCATCATTCACCAGTGATCATTCACCAGTGATCATTCACCAGTCATCATTCACCAGTGATCATTCACCAGTCATCATTCACCAGTCATCATTCACCAGTCATCATTCACCAGTCATCATTCACCAGTCATCATTCACCAGTCATCATTCACCAGTGATCATTCACCAGTTATCAATCACCAGTGATCATTCACCAGTCATCATTCACCAGTGATCATTCACCAGTCATCATTCACCAGTCATCATTCACCAGTGATCATTCACCAGTCATCATTCACCAGTGATCATTCACCAGTGATCATTCACCAGTGATCATTCACCAGTTATCATTCACCAGTGATCATTCACCAGTTATCATTCACCAGTCATCATTCACCAGTCATCATTCACCAGTCATCATTCACCAGTCATCATTCACCAGTCATCATTCACCAGTGATCATTCACCAGTCATCATTCACCAGTGATCATTCACCAGTCATCATTCACCAGTATCATTCACCAGTGATCATTCACCAGTGATCATTCACCAGTGATCATTCACCAGTGATCATTCACCAGTGATCATTCACCAGTCATCATTCACCAGTCATCATTCACCAGTCATCATTCACCAGTCATCATTCACCAGTCATCATTCACCAGTGATCATTCACCAGTGATCATTCACCAGTGATCATTCACCAGTCATCATTCACCAGTGATCATTCACCAGTGATCATTCACCAGTGATCATTCACCAGTGATCATTCACCAGTGATCATTCACCAGTGATCATTCATCATTCAGTGATCATTCACCAGTCATCATTCACCAGTCATCATTCACCAGTCATCATTCACCAGTCATCATTCACCAGTCATCATTCACCAGTCATCATTCACCAGTGATCATTCACCAGTCATCATTCACCAGTGATCATTCACCAGTGATCATTCACCAGTCATCATTCACCAGTCATCATTCACCAGTCATCATTCACCAGTCATCATTCACCAGTCATCATTCACCAGTCATCATTCACCAGTGATCATTCACCAGTCATCATTCACCAGTGATCATTCACCAGTCATCATTCACCAGTCATCATTCACCAGTCATCATTCACCAGTGATCATTCACCAGTGATCATTCACCAGTGATCATTCACCAGTCATCATTCACCAGTGATCATTCACCAGTCATCATTCACCAGTGATCATTCACCAGTGATCATTCACCAGTGATCATTCACCAGTCATCATTCACCAGTCATCATTCACCAGTCATCATTCACCAGTCATCATTCACCAGTGATCATTCACCAGTCATCATTCACCAGTGATCATTCACCAGTCATCATTCACCAGTGATCATTCACCAGTGATCATTCACCAGTGATCATTCACCAGTGATCATTCACCAGTCATCATTCACCAGTCATCATTCACCAGTGATCATTCACCAGTCATCATTCACCAGTCATCATTCACCAGTGATCATTCACCAGTGATCATTCACCAGTGATCATTCACCAGTCATCATTCACCAGTCATCATTCACCAGTGATCATTCACCAGTCATCATTCACCAGTGATCATTCACCAGTCATCATTCACCAGTCATCATTCACCAGTGATCATTCACCAGTCATCATTCACCAGTGATCATTCACCAGTCATCATTCACCAGTTATCATTCACCAGTGACCATTCACCAGTGATCATTCACCAGTGATCATTCACCAGTGATCATTCACCAGTGATCATTCACCAGTCATCATTCACCAGTCATCATTCACCAGTGATCATTCACCAGTGATCATTCACCAGTGATCATTCACCAGTGATCATTCACCAGTGATCATTCACCAGTCATCATTCACCAGTGATCATTCACCAGTGATCATTCACCAGTCATCATTCACCAGTGATCATTCACCAGTGATCATTCACCAGTCATCATTCACCAGTCATCATTCACCAGTCATCATTCACCAGTCATCATTCACCAGTGATCATTCACCAGTGATCATTCACCAGTCATCATTCACCAGTGATCATTCACCAGTGATCATTCACCAGTCATCATTCACCAGTCATCATTCACCAGTCATCATTCACCAGTGATCATTCACCAGTCATCATTCACCAGTCATCATTCACCAGTCATCATTCACCAGTGATCATTCACCAGTCATCATTCACCAGTCATCATTCACCAGTGATCATTCACCAGTGATCATTCACCAGTGATCATTCACCAGTGATCATTCACCAGTCATCATTCACCAGTCATCATTCACCAGTCATCATTCACCAGTGATCATTCACCAGTCATCATTCACCAGTCATCATTCACCAGTCATCATTCACCAGTCATCATTCACCAGTCATCATTCACCAGTCATCATTCACCAGTCATCATTCACCAGTCATCATTCACCAGTCATCATTCACCAGTGATCATTCACCAGTGATCATTCACCAGTGATCATTCACCAGTCATCATTCACCAGTGATCATTCACCAGTGATCATTCACCAGTCATCATTCACCAGTCATCATTCACCAGTGATCATTCACCAGTCATCATTCACCAGTCATCATTCACCAGTGATCATTCACCAGTCATCATTCACCAGTCATCATTCACCAGTCATCATTCACCAGTCATCATTCACCAGTCATCATTCACCAGTGATCATTCACCAGTGATCATTCACCAGTCATCATTCACCAGTCATCATTCACCAGTCATCATTCACCAGTGATCATTCACCAGTCATCATTCACCAGTCATCATTCACCAGTCATCATTCACCAGTGATCATTCACCAGTGATCATTCACCAGTGATCATTCACCAGTGATCATTCACCAGTGATCATTCACCAGTGATCATTCACCAGTGATCATTCACCAGTGATCATTCACCAGTCATCATTCACCAGTCATCATTCACCAGTCATCATTCACCAGTCATCATTCACCAGTCATCATTCACCAGTCATCATTCACCAGTGATCATTCACCAGTGATCATTCACCAGTGATCATTCACCAGTGATCATTCACCAGTGATCATTCACCAATGATCATTCACCAGTGATCATTCACCAGTCATCATTCACCAGTGATCATTCACCAGTCATCATTCACCAGTCATCATTCACCAGTGATCATTCACCAGTCATCATTCACCAGTGATCATTCACCAGTGATCATTCACCAGTCATCATTCACCAGTGATCATTCACCAGTGATCATTCACCAATGATCATTCACCAGTGATCATTCACCAGTGATCATTCACCAGTCATCATTCACCAGTCATCATTCACCAGTCATCATCCACCAGTCATCATTCACCAGTGATCATTCACCAGTCATCATTCACCAGTGATCATTCACCAGTGATCATTCACCAGTGATCATTCACCAGTGATCATTCACCAGTGATCATTCACCAGTCATCATTCACCAGTGATCATTCACCAGTCATCATTCACCAGTGATCATTCACCAGTCATCATTCACCAGTCATCATTCACCAGTCATCATTCACCAGTGATCATTCACCAATGATCATTCACCAGTCATCATTCACCAGTCATCATTCACCAGTCATCATTCACCAGTGATCATTCACCAGTGATCATTCACCAGTGATCATTCACCAGTGATCATTCACCAGTCATCATTCACCAGTGATCATTCACCAGTCCAGTCATCATTCACCAGTGATCATTCACCAGTCATCATTCACCAGTCATCATTCACCAGTCATCATTCACCAGTCATCATTCACCAGTCATCATTCACCAGTCATCATTCACCAGTGATCATTCACCAGTGATCATTCACCAGTCATCATTCACCAGTCATCATTCACCAGTCATCATTCACCAGTCATCATTCACCAGTGATCATTCACCAGTGATCATTCACCAGTCATCATTCACCAGTCATCATTCACCAGTCATCATTCACCAGTCATCATTCATCATTCACCAGTCATCATTCACCAGTCATCATTCACCAGTCATCATTCACCAGTCATCATTCACCAGTGATCATTCACCAGTCATCATTCACCAGTCATCATTCACCAGTCATCATTCACCAGTCATCATTCACCAGTCATCATTCACCAGTCATCATTCACCAGTCATCATTCACCAGTGATCATTCACCAGTCATCATTCACCAGTCATCATTCACCAGTCATCATTCACCAGATCATTCACCAGTCATCATTCACCAGTGATCATTCACCAGTCATCATTCACCAGTCATCATTCACCAGTCATCATTCACCAGTCATCATTCACCAGTCATCATTCACCAGTCATCATTCACCAGTGATCATTCACCAGTGATCATTCACCAGTCATCATTCACCAGTCATCATTCACCAGTCATCATTCACCAGTCATCATTCACCAGTCATCATTCACCAGTCATCATTCACCAGTGATCATTCACCAGTGATCATTCACCAGTCATCATTCACCAGTGATCATTCACCAGTCATCATTCACCAGTCATCATTCACCAGTCATCATTCACCAGTGATCATTCACCAGTCATCATTCACCAGTCATCATTCACCAGTCATCATTCACCAGTCATCATTCACCAGTCATCATTCACCAGTCATCATTCACCAGTCATCATTCACCAGTCATCATTCACCAGTCATCATTCACCAGTCATCATTCACCAGTCATCATTCACCAGTCATCATTCACCAGTCATCATTCACCAGTCATCATTCACCAGTCATCATTCACCAGATCATTCACCAGTGATCATTCACCAGTCATCATTCACCAGTCATCATTCACCAGTCATCATTCACCAGTGATCATTCACCAGTGATCATTCACCAGTCATCATTCACCAGTCATCATTCACCAGTCATCATTCACCAGTCATCATTCACCAGTCATCATTCACCAGTCATCATTCACCAGTCATCATTCACCAGTCATCATTCACCAGTTATCATTCACCAGTGATCATTCACCAGTGATCATTCACCAGTCATCATTCACCAGTCATCATTCACCATCATTCACCAGTCATCATTCACCAGTCATCATTCACCAGTCATCATTCACCAGTCATCATTCACCAGTGATCATTCACCAGTCATCATTCACCAGTCATCATTCACCAGTCATCATTCACCAGTCATCATTCACCAGTCATCATTCACCATCATTCACCAGTCATCATTCACCAGTCATCATTCACCAGTCATCATTCACCAGTCATCATTCACCAGTCATCATTCACCAGTCATCATTCACCAGTGATCATTCACCAGTCATCATTCACCAGTGATCATTCACCAGTCATCATTCACCAGTCATCATTCACCAGTCATCATTCAGTGATCATTCACCAGTCATCATTCACCAGTCATCATTCACCAGTGATCATTCACCAGTGATCATTCACCAGTCATCATTCACCAGTCATCATTCACCAGTCATCATTCACCAGTCATCATTCACCAGTCATCATTCACCAGTCATCATTCACCAGTCATCATTCACCAGTCATCATTCACCAGTTATCATTCACCATTCACCAGTCATCATTCACCAGTCATCATTCACCAGTCATCATTCACCAGTCATCATTCACCAGTCATCATTCACCAGTCATCATTCACCAGTCATCATTCACCAGTGATCATTCACCAGTCATCATTCACCAGTCATCATTCACCAGTCATCATTCACCAGTGATCATTCACCAGTGATCATTCACCAGTCATCATTCACCAGTCATCATTCACCAGTCATCATTCACCAGTGATCATTCACCAGTCATCATTCACCAGTCATCATTCACCAGTCATCATTCACCAGTCATCATTCACCAGTGATCATTCACCAGTCATCATTCAGTTCACCAGTCATCATTCACCAGTCATCATTCACCAGTCATCATTCACCAGTCATCATTCACCAGTCATCATTCACCAGTCATCATTCACCAGTCACCATCATTCACCAGTCATCATTCACCAGTCATCATTCACCAGTCATCATTCACCAGTCATCATGCACCAGTCATCATTCACCAGTCATCATTCACCAGTCATCATTCACCAGTCATCATTCACCAGTCATCATTCACCATCATTCACCAGTCATCATTCACCAGTCATCATTCACCAGTCATCATTCACCAGTAATCATTCACCAGTCATCATTCACCAGTCATCATTCACCAGTCACCAGTGATCATTCACCAGTCATCATTCACCAGTCATCATTCACCAGTCATCATTCACCAGTCATCATTCACCAGTCATCATTCACCAGTCATCATTCACCAGTCATCATTCACCAGTCATCATTCACCAGTCATCATTCACCAGTCATCATTCACCAGTCATCATTCACCAGTCATCATTCACCAGTCATCATTCACCAGTCATCATTCACCAGTCATCATTCACCAGTCATCATTCACCAGTCATCATTCACCAGTCATCATTCACCAGTCATCATTCACCAGTCATCATTCACCAGTCATCATTCACCAGTGATCATTCACCAGTCATCATTCACCAGTCATCATTCACCAGTCATCATTCACCAGTCATCATTCACCAGTCATCATTCACCAGTCATCATTCACCAGTGATCATTCACCAGTCATTCACCAGTCATCATTCACCAGTCATCATTCACCAGTCATCATTCACCAGTCATCATTCACCAGTCATCATTCACCAGTCATCATTCACCAGTCATCATTCACCAGTCATCATTCACCAGTCATCATTCACCAGTCATCATTCACCAGTGATCATTCACCAGTCATCATTCACCAGTCATCATTCACCAGTGATCATTCACCAGTCATCATTCACCAGTGATCATTCACCAGTCATCATTCACCAGTCATCATTCACCAGTCATCATTCACCAGTCATCATTCACCAGTCATCATTCACCAGTCATCATTCACCAGTCATCATTCACCAGTCATCATTCACCAGTCATCATTCACCAGTGATCATTCACCAGTCATCATTCACCAGTCATCATTCACCAGTCATCATTCACCAGTCATCATTCACCAGTCATCATTCACCAGTCATCATTCACCAGTCATCATTCACCAGTCATCATTCACCAGTCATCATTCACCAGTCATCATTCACCAGTCATCATTCTCCAGTCATCATTCACCAGTCATCATTCACCAGTCATCATTCACCAGTCATCATTCACCAGTCATCATTCACCAGTCATCATTCACCAGTCATCATTCACCAGTCATCATTCACCAGTCATCATTCACCAGTCATCATTCACCAGTCATCATTCACCAGTCATCATTCACCAGTCATCATTCACCAGTCATCATTCACCAGTCATCATTCACCAGTCATCATTCACCAGTCATCATTCACCAGTCATCATTCACCAGTCATCATTCACCAGTCATCATTCACCAGTCATCATTCACCAGTCATCATTCACCAGTCATCATTCACCAGTCATCATTCACCAGTCATCATTCACCAGTCATCATTCACCAGTCATCATTCACCAGTCATCATTCACCAGTCATCATTCACCAGTCATCATTCACCAGTGATCATTCACCAGTCATCATTCACCAGTCATCATTCACCAGTCATCATTCACCAGTCATCATTCACCAGTGATCATTCACCAGTGATCATTCACCAGTCATCATTCACCAGTCATCATTCACCAGTGATCATTCACCAGTCATCATTCACCAGTCATCATTCACCAGTCATCATTCACCAGTCATCATTCACCAGTGATCATTCACCAGTGATCATTCACCAGTCATCATTCACCAGTGATCATTCACCAGTCATCATTCACCAGTCATCATTCACCAGTCATCATTCACCAGTCATCATTCACCAGTGATCATTCACCAGTCATCATTCACCAGTCATCATTCACCAGTCATCATTCACCAGTCATCATTCACCAGTCATCATTCACCAGTCATCATTCACCAGTCATCATTCACCAGTCATCATTCACCAGTCATCATTCACCAGTCATCATTCTCCAGTCATCATTCACCAGTCATCATTCACCAGTCATCATTCACCAGTCATCATTCACCAGTCATCATTCACCAGTCATCATTCACCAGTGATCATTCACCAGTCATCATTCACCAGTCATCATTCACCAGTCATCATTCACCAGTCATCATTCACCAGTCATCATTCACCAGTCATCATTCACCAGTCATCATTCACCAGTCATCATTCACCAGTCATCATTCACCAGTCATCATTCACCAGTCATCATTCACCAGTCATCATTCACCAGTCATCATTCACCAGTCATCATTCACCAGTCATCATTCACCAGTGATCATTCACCAGTCATCATTCACCAGTCATCATTCACCAGTCATCATTCACCAGTCATCATTCACCAGTCATCATTCACCAGTCATCATTCACCAGTCATCATTCACCAGTGATCATTCACCAGTCATCATTCACCAGTCATCATTCACCAGTCATCATTCACCAGTCATCATTCACCAGTCATCATTCACCAGTCATCATTCACCAGTCATCATTCACCAGTCATCATTCACCAGTAATCATTTACCAGTCATCATTCACCAGTCATCATTCACCAGTCATCATTCTCCAGTCATCATTCACCAGTGATCATTCACCAGTCATCATTCACCAGTCATCATTCACCAGTCATCATTCACCAGTCATCATTCACCAGTGATCATTCACCAGTCATCATTCACCAGTCATCATTCTCCAGTCATCATTCACCAGTCATCATTCACCAGTCATCATTCACCAGTCATCATTCACCAGTCATCATTCACCAGTCATCATTCACCAGTCATCATTCACCAGTCATCATTCACCAGTCATCATTCACCAGTCATCATTCACCAGTCATCATTCACCGGTCATCATTCACCGGTCATCATTCACCAGTGATCATTCACCAGTCATCATTCACCAGTCATCATTCTCCAGTCATCATTCACCAGTGATCATTCACCAGTCATCATTCACCAGTCATCATTCACCAGTCATCATTCACCAGTCATCATTCACCAGTTATCATTCACCAGTCATCATTCACCAGTGATCATTCACCAGTCATCCTTCACCAGTCATCATTCTCCAGTCATCATTCACCAGTCATCATTCACCAGTCATCATTCACCAGTCATCATTCACCAGTCATCATTCACCAGTCATCATTCACCAGTCATCATTCACCAGTCATCATTCACCAGTCATCATTCACCAGTGATCATTCACCAGTCATCATTCTCCAGTCATCATTCACCAGTGATCATTCACCAGTCATCATTCTCCAGTGATCATTCACCAGTCATCATTCACCAGTCATCATTCACCAGTCATCATTCACCAGTCATCATTCTCCAGTCATCATTCACCAGTGATCATTCACCAGTCATCATTCACCAGTCATCATTCACCAGTCATCATTCACCAGTGATCATTCACCAGTCATCATTCACCAGTCATCATTCACCAGTCATCATTCACCAGTCATCATTCACCAGTCATCATTCACCAGTCATCATTCACCAGTCATCATTCACCAGTCATCATTCTCCAGTCATCATTCACCAGTCATCATTCACCAGTCATCATTCTCCAGTCATCATTCACCAGTCATCATTCACCAGTCATCATTCTCCAGTCATCATTCACCAGTCATCATTCACCAGTCATCATTCACCAGCCATCATTCACCAGTCATCATTCACCAGTCATCATTCACCAGTCATCATTCACCAGTCATCATTCACCAGTCATCATTCACCAGTCATCATTCACCTGTCATCATTCTCCAGTCATCATTCACCAGTCATCATTCACCAGTCATCATTCACCAGTCATCATTCACCAGTCATCATTCACCAGTCATCATTCACCAGTCATCATTCACCAGTCATCATTCACCAGTCATCATTCTCCAGTCATCATTCACCAGTCATCATTCACCAGTCATCATTCACCAGTCATCATTCACCAGTCATCATTCACCAGTGATCATTCACCAGTCATCATTCACCAGTGATCATTCACCAGTGATCATTCACCAGTCATCATTCACCAGTCATCATTCACCAGTCATCATTCACCAGTGATCATTCACCAGTGATCATTAACCAGTCATCATTCACCAGTCATCATTCACCAGTGATCATTCACCAGTCATCATTCACCAGTCATCATTCACCAGTGATCATTCACCAGTCATCATTCACCAGTGATCATTCACCAGTGATCATTCACCAGTCATCATTCACCAGTGATCATTCACCAGTCATCATTCACCAGTCATCATTCACCAGTCATCATTCACCAGTCATCATTCACCAGTCATCATTCACCAGTCATCATTCACCAGTGATCATTCACCAGTCATCATTCACCAGTCATCATTCACCAGTCATCATTCACCAGTCATCATTCACCAGTCATCATTCACCAGTCATCATTCACCAGTCATCATTCACCAGTCATCATTCACCAGTCATCATTCACCAGTCATCATTCACCAGTCATCATTCTCCAGTCATCATTCACCAGTCATCATTCACCAGTCATCATTCACCAGTCATCATTCACCAGTCATCATTCACCAGTGATCATTCACCAGTCATCATTCACCAGTGATCATTCACCAGTGATCATTCACCAGTCATCATTCACCAGTCATCATTCACCAGTCATCATTCACCAGTGATCATTCACCAGTGATCATTCACCAGTCATCATTCACCAGTCATCATTCACCAGTGATCATTCACCAGTCATCATTCACCAGTCATCATTCACCAGTGATCATTCACCAGTCATCATTCACCAGTGATCATTCACCAGTGATCATTCACCAGTCATCATTCACCAGTGATCATTCACCAGTCATCATTCACCAGTCATCATTCACCAGTCATCATTCACCAGTCATCATTCACCAGTCATCATTCACCAGTCATCATTCACCAGTGATCATTCACCAGTCATCATTCACCAGTCATCATTCACCAGTCATCATTCACCAGTCATCATTCACCAGTCATCATTCACCAGTGATCATTCACCAGTCATCATTCACCAGTCATCATTCACCAGTCATCATTCACCAGTCATCTGAACGGTAACATAATTATTTCTGGTGTTGTGCTTGGGAAAATTAGGCCGTCACAGTAATGTTATTATTCGTTGATTATTATTATCCTAGCTACCTCCTCCATCCTCCATGTTAGTGTTCCCTCCATCCTCCACATTAGTGTTCCCTACATCCTCCATGTTAGTGTTCCCTCCATCCTCCATGTTAGTGTTTCCTACATCCTCCATGTTAGTGTTCCCTCCATCCTCCATGTTAGTGTTCCCTCCATCCTCCATGTTAGTGTTCCCTCCATCCTCCATGTTAGTGTTCCCTCCATCCTCCATGTTAGTGTTCCCTCCATCCTCCATGTTAGTGTTCCCTCCCTCCTCCACTATAAAGATTCTACTTTTGGCAACAGTACACGCCTCCTCCACTGTTTCAGGTGGAGACAGTATACCTGAAGTATACCTGGAGAGGGTTTTGGGGGTCAACGCCCCCGCGGCCCGGTCTGTGAGCAGGCCTCGAGGTGGATCAGAACCTGATCAACCAGAGTGTTACTGCTGGCCGCACGTAAACTGACGTACGAACCACAGCCCGGCTGGTCAAGTACTGATTTTAGGTGCCTGTCCAGAACCTTGAAAACAGCCGGTGCAAGTAAGTTTATTCAAGTATACAGAAATACAATTACATAGATTATCATACATAACAACATAAGTGTAAAGAACCTGTGGTAACCCAAAAAAGTCAGACAGAGTGACTTATTTCCATTGGGGTCTCTTATTAATCCTCCTTATGTATGCTGGGAGGCAGTTGAACAGTCTTGGGCTTCTGATATTTTATGTGTTGTCATTTAGTATACTCGTTGCGCCCCTGCTGTTCATTGGTGAGGAGGAGGATGTTTCATTAACGGACTTCAACTGTTCCCAGAAATTTAGGTGCTTCATCGTACTTATACCTGCCGTGAAAGTTCTCTGTACATTCTCCAGGTCTGCAATTTCACCTGTCTTGAAAGGTGCTGTTAGTGCGCAGCAATATTCCAGCCTAGATAGAACAAGCGACCTGAAGAGTGTCATCATGGGCTTGGCATCCCTAGTTTTGAAGGTTCTCATTATCCATCCGATCATTTTCCTAATAGATGTGGTAGATACACTGTTGTGATCTTTCAAAGTGAGATATTCTGACATCATCACTCCCTGGTCCTTCACATTAGTTTCTCGCTTTGTTGTGTGACTGGAATTTGTTTTATACTAATATAGTTTTAATTTCCTCGAGTTTTTCATATCGGAGTAATTGAAATTTCTCATCATTGAACTTCATATTGTTTTCTGCGGCTCATTTAAAGATTTGGTTGATGTCCGCCTGGAGTCTTGCAGTGTCTTCGATGGATGACACTGTCATGCAGATTTAGGTGTCATCTACAAAGGAAGACACAGTGCTGTGGCTGACATCCTTGTCTATGTCAGATATGAGGATGAGGAACAAGATGGGAGCGAGTACTGTGCCTTGTGGAACAGAGCTTTTCATAGTACCCGTCTCAGACTTTACTCTGTTTACTACTACTCTTTGTGTTATATTTGTGTGATGAATGGTTTTGAAAACCGACAAGTTGAAGAACTGAGACACTTATGCAACATATGGGAATGTTTATTGAAGAAACGTTTCGCCACACAGTGGCTTCATCAGTCTTATACAAAGCAGGAAGGTATAAGGAGAGGAGGAGTTTGAGGTAATCAGTCCCTCAGCCTGGAGCTGACGTGTACAGTATATAAGCCGCGTCTACGGCCCTGTACTGTACATTCTACAAGATTGATGGACTGAACACATCGGCTCCAGGCTGAGGGACTGATTACCTCAAACTCCTCCTCTCCTTATACCTTCCTGCTTTGTATAAGACTGATGAAGCCACTGTGTGGCGAAACGTTTCTTCAATAAAGATTCCCACATATTGCTAGGAAATTATAGATCCATCTACCAACTTTTCCTGTTATTCCTTAATCACGCATTTTGTGTGCTATTACACCATGGTCACACTTGTCAAAGGCATTTGCAAAGTCTGTGTATACTACATTTCCATTTTGTTTGTCCTGCAGAGCATCCAAGACCTTGTCATAGTGGTCCAGTAGTTGGGACAGGCAGAAGCGACCTGCTCTCAGCCCATGCTGCCCTGGGTTGTGTAACTGATGGGTATCCAAGTGGGTGGCGATCTTGCTTCTTAGAACACTTTCAAAGATTTTTATGATGTGGGATATTAGTTCTATGGGTCTGTATTTTTGCAATTGCTTTACTGCCACCTTCGTGGAGTTTGGCTATAGAATGCTAAAGGCACGTGACAGGGGCTACTTGCAGTTACTGATGAACACGGAGCTCCACAAGCAGTTATTGATGAACACGGAGCTCCACAAGCAGTTATAAATGAACACGGAGCTCCACAAGCAGTTATTGATGAACACGGAGCTCCACAAGCAGTTATTGATGAACACGGAGCTCCACAAGCAGTTATTGATGAACACGGAGCTCCACAAGCAGTTATTGATGAACACGGAGCTCCACAAGCAGTTATTGATGAACACGGAGCTCCACAAGCAGTTATTGATGAACACGGAGCTCCACAAGCAGTTATTGATGAACACGGAGCTCCACAAGCAGTTATTGATGAACACGGAGCTCCACAAGCAGTTACTGATGAACACGGAGCTCCACAAGCAGTTACTGATGAACACGGAGCTCCACAAGCAGTTATTGATGAACACGGAGCTCCACAAGCAGTTATTGATGAACACGGAGCTCCACAAGCAGTTACTGATGAACACGGAGCTCCACAAGCAGTTACTGATGAACACGGAGCTCCACAAGCAGTTACTGATGAACACGGAGCTCCACAAGCAGTTATTGATGAACACGGAGCTCCACAAGCAGTTATTGATGAACACGGAGCTCCACAAGCAGTTATTGATGAACACGGAGCTCCACAAGCAGTTACTGATGAACACGGAGCTCCACAAGCAGTTATTGATGAACACGGAGCTCCACAAGCAGTTATTGATGAACACGGAGCTCCACAAGCAGTTATTGATGAACACGGAGCTCCACAAGCAGTTATTGATGAACACGGAGCTCCACAAGCAGTTATTGATGAACACGGAGCTCCACAAGCAGTTATTGATGAACACGGAGCTCCACAAGCAGTTACTGATGAACACGGAGCTCCACAAGCAGTTACTGATGAACACGGAGCTCCACAAGCAGTTATTGATGAACACGGAGCTCCACAAGCAGTTATTGATGAACACGGAGCTCCACAAGCAGTTACTGATGAACACGGAGCTCCACAAGCAGTTACTGATGAACACGGAGCTCCACAAGCAGTTACTGATGAACACGGAGCTCCACAAGCAGTTATTGATGAACACGGAGCTCCACAAGCAGTTATTGATGAACACGGAGCTCCACAAGCAGTTATTGATGAACACGGAGCTCCACAAGCAGTTACTGATGAACACGGAGCTCCACAAGCAGTTATTGATGAACACGGAGCTCCACAAGCAGTTATTGATGAACACGGAGCTCCACAAGCAGTTATTGATGAACACGGAGCTCCACAAGCAGTTATTGATGAACACGGAGCTCCACAAGCAGTTATTGATGAACACGGAGCTCCACAAGCAGTTACTGATGAACACGGAGCTCCACAAGCAGTTATTGATGAACACGGAGCTCCACAAGCAGTTACTGATGAACACGGAGCTCCACAAGCAGTTACTGATGAACACGGAGCTCCACAAGCAGTTACTGATGAACACGGAGCTCCACAAGCAGTTAATGATGAATACGGAGCTCCACAAGCAGTTATTGATGAACACGGAGCTCCACAAGCAGTTATTGATGAACACGGAGCTCCACAAGCAGTTATTGATGAACACGGAGCTCCACAAGCAGTCATTGATGAACACGGAGCTCCACAAGCAGTTATTGATGAACACGGAGCTCCACAAGCAGTTACTGATGAACACGGAGCTCCACAAGCAGTTATTGATGAACACGCAGCTCCACAAGCAGTTATTGATGAACACGGAGCTCCACAAGCAGTTATTGATGAACACGGAGCTCCACAAGCAGTTATTGATGAACACGGAGCTCCACAAGCCTGGGCTGGGGCAGAGTGCATGGGCATGTCGTTTATTGCTTTTTCGAAGTCTTGAGGTAATAGGATAATGTCAGAGATTTTTGAATTGATCATTTAGATTGCCAACTCTTAGCCTGGTCAACGGCTCAATAAACACCGAGTCATACTGGGACTACAGTACCTCACTCATATCTTTGCTGTCATCTTTGTAAGTCCCATCTCGTCTAAGCAGCGGTCCAATACTGGATGTTGTTTTTGCCTTAGATTTGGCATAAGAAAAGAAATGTTTTGGGTTTCTTTCTGTTTCATTTATGGCTTTAAGTACTTCCTGAGTTTCTTGCCTCCTGTATGATTTCTTAATCTCAAGTTCAATATTTGCTATTTCTGCGGGAAATGCTTCCCTACGTATTTCAGATATATTAACCCTTTCCAGCAGCTCTGTGAGTCTTCGTCTTCGCCTGTAAAGGGAGCATCTCTCTCTTTCTAGTTTACATCTTCTCTTCCTTTTTCTTAAAGGAATGCGCCTGGAGTGGGTGCATGGAGGATGGAGTGCATAGGTTGTGGAGATAGTGAGGTGCGTGGAACAGATAGTGGGGTGCATGGAGGGGGTAGTGAGGTGCGTGGAGGGGGTAGTGAGGTGCGTGTAGGGGGGTAGCAAGGTGCGGGGAGGGAGGGTAGTGAGGTGCGGGGAGGGAGGGTAGTGAGGTGCGGGGAGGGAGGGTAGTGAGGTGCGGGGAGGGAGGGTACTGAGGTGCGGGGAGGGAGGGTCGTCAGGTTCTGGGAGGGAGGGTAGTGAGGTGCGGGGAGGGAGGGTAGTGAGGTGCGGGGAGGGAGGGTAGTGAGATGCTGGGAGGGAGGGTCGTCAGGTTCTGGGAGGGAGGGTCGTGCGGTGGGGGGATGGAGGGTCGTGAGGTGCGGGGAGGGAGGGTAGTGAGGCGCGGGGAGGGAGGGTAGTGAGGTGCGGGGAGGGAAGGTAGTGAGGTGCGGGGGTAGGGTAGGGAGGTGCGGGGAGGGTCGTCAGGTGAGGGAGGGAGAGTAGTAAGGTGCGGGGAGGGAGCGTAGTGAGGTGCGGGGAGGGAAGGTCGTCAGGTTCTGGGAGGGAGGGTAGTGAGGTGCGGGGAGGGAGGGTAGTGAGGTGCGGGGAGGGAGGGTAGTGAGATGCTGGGAGGGAGGGTCGTCAGGTGCTGCGAGGGAGGGTCGTCAGGTGCTGGGAGGGAGAGTAGTCAGGTGCTGGGGGAGGGTCGTCAGGTGCTGCGAGGGAGGGTAGTGAGGTGCTGGGAGGGTCATCAGGTGCTGGGAGGGAGGGTCGTCAGGTGCTGGGAGGGAGGGTAGTCAGGCGCTAGGAGAGAGGGTAGTCAGGTGCTGGGAGGAGGGTCGTCAGGTGCTGGGGGAGGGTAGTCAGGTGCTGTGGGGAGGGTCATCAGGTTCTGGGGAGGAGGATCGTCAGGTGCTGGGAGGGAGGGTAGTCAGGTGCTGGGGGAGGGTCATCAGGTTCTGGGAGGAGGGTCGTCAGGTGCTGGGAGGGTCGTCACGTGCTGGGAGGGAGGGTCGTCAGGTGCTGGGAGGGTCGTCACGTGCTGGGAGGGAGGGTCGTCAGGTGCTGGGGGAGGGTAGTCAGGTGCTGAGGGGAGGGTCGTCAGGTTCTGGGAGGAGGGTCGTCAGGTGCTGGGAGGGAGGGTAGTCAGGTGCTGGGGGAGGGTCATCAGGTTCTGGGAGGAGGGTCGTCAGGTGCTGGAAGGGTCGTCAGGTGCTGGGAGGGAGGGTCGTCAGGCACTGGGAGGGAGAATAGTCAGGTCCTGGGAGGGAGGGTCGTCAGGTGCTGGTAGGGAGGGTCGTCAGGTGCTGGGAGGAGGGTCGTCGGGTGCTGGGAGGGAGGGTAGTCAGGTGCTGGGAGGAGGGTCGTCAGGTGCTGGGAGGAGGGTCGTCAGGTGCTGGGAGGGAGGGTAGTCAGGTGCTGGGAGGAGGGTCGTCAGGTGCTGGGAGGTAGGGTAGTCAGGAGAACATTAAAATGGTATAAAATACCGACAGGATGTTAGGTACAATGCTCTATGGAACAATGCTCTTCTCCAGACTGAGGGACTGACCACCTCAAAACTTTAAGGGTGATGGACTGATTACATCGTCTTCAAGTATCTTCTGCTTCTATCAACTTTTCTGTACTTGACTGAAGAAGCCTACTGTGTAGGCGAAACGTTTCATAATAAAGAGACCTAACTGTTGCATATGTGTCTTACCTAACAGGGTAGTCAGGAGCTGGGAGGGAGGGTAGACAGGTGCTGGGAGGGAGGAGAGTCAGGTGCTGGGAGGGAGGGTCGTCAGGTGCTGGGGGGAGGGTCGTCAGGAGCTGGGGGGAGGGTAGTCAGGTGCTGGGAGGGAGGGTAGTCAGGTGCAGGGAGGGAGGGTAGTCAGGTGCTGGGAGGAGGGCAGTCAGGTGTTGGGAGGGAGGGTAATCAGGTGCTGGGAGGGAGGGTAGTCAGGTGCTGGGAGGGTAGTCAGGTGCTGGGAGGAGGGTAGTCAGGTGCTGGGAGGGTAGTCAGGTGTTGGGGGGAGGGTAGTCAGGTGCTGGGAGGGAGGGTAGTCAGGTGCTGGGAGGGAGGGTAGTCAGGTGCTGGGGGGGGGAGGGTAGTCAGGTGCTGGGAGGGAGGGTCGTCAGGTGCAGGGAGGGAGGGTAGTCAGGTGCTGGGAGGAGGGCAGTCAGGTGTTGGGAGGGAGGGTAGTCAGGTGCTGGGAGGGAGGGTAGTCAGGTGCTGGGAGGGTAGTCATGTGCTGGTGGGAGGGTAGTCAGGTGCTGGGAGGGTAGTCAGGTGCTGGGGGGAGGGTAGTCAGGTGCTGGGAGGGAGGGTAGTAGGTGCTGGGAGGGAGGGTAGTCAGTGCTGGGGGGAGGGTAGTCAGGTGCTTGGAGGGAGGGTAGTCAGGTGCTGGGAGGGAGGGTAATCAGGTGCTGGGAGGGAGGGTAGTCAGGTGCTGGGAGGAGGGTAGTCAGGTGCTGGGAGGAGGGTCGTCAGGTGCTGGGAGGGAGGGTAGTCAGGTGCTGGGAGGAGGGTAGTCAGGTGCTGGGAGGAGGTTAGTCAGGTGCTGGGAGGGAGGGTAGTCAGGTGCTGGGAGGGAGGGTAGTCAGGTGCTGGGAGGGTAGTCAGGTGCTGGGACAGAGGGTAGTCAGGTGCTGGTAGTCAGGGAGGGTCAGTGCAGGTGCTGGGAGGGAGGGTAGTCAGGTGCTGGGGTAGGGTCGTCAGGTGCTGGAAGGAGGGTCGTCAGGTGCTGGTCGAGGGAGGGTCGTCAGGTGCTGGGAGGGAGGGTCGTCAGGTGCTGGGAAGGAGGGTAGTCAGGTGCTGGGAGGGAGGGTAGTCAGGTGCTGGGGAGGGTCGTCAGGTGCTGGGAGGAGGGTCGTCAGGTGCTGGGAGGGAGGGTCGTCAGGTGCTGGGGAGGAGGGTCGTCAGGTGCTGGGGGGAGGGTAGTCAGGTGCTGGGAGGGAGGGTAGTCAGGTGCTGGGAGGGAGGGTAGTCAGGTGCTGGGGAGGGTCGTCAGGTGCTGGAAGGAGGAAGCTCGTCAGGTGCTGGGAGGGAGGGTCGTCAGGTGCTGGGAGGAAGGGTCGTCAGGTGCTGGGAAGGAGGGTAGTCAGGTGCTGGGAGGGAGGGTAGTCAGGTGCTGGGGAGGGTCGTCAGGTGCTGGAAGGAGGGTCGTCAGGTGCTGGGAGGGAGGGTCGTCAGGTGCTGGGAGGAGAGTCGTCAGGTTTTGGGAGGGAGGGTAGTCAGGTGCTGGGGGGAGGGTCGTCAGGTGCTGGGGAGGAGGGTCGTCAGGTGCTGGGGGGAGGGTAGTCAGGTGCTGGGAGGGAGGGTCGTCAGGTGCTGGGGGGAGGGTCGTCAGGTGCTGGTTAGGAGGGTCGTCAGGTGCTGGGAGGGAGGGTAGTCAGGTGCTGGGAGGGAGGGTAGTCAGGTGCTGGGAGGGAGGGTAGTCAGGTGCTGGGAGGGTCGTCAGGTGCTGGGGGGAGGTAGTCGTCAGGTGCTGGGGAGGAGGGTCGTCAGGTGCTGGGGGGAGGGTAGTCAGGTGCTGGGAGGGAGGGTCGTCAGGTGCAGGGAGGGAGGGTAATCAGGTGCTGGGAGGAGGGCAGTCAGGTGTTGGGAGGGAGGGTAGTCAGGTGCTGGGAAGGAGGGTAGTCAGGTGCTGGGAGGGTAGTCAGGTGCTGGGGGGGAGGGTAGTCAGGTGTTGGGAGGGTAGTCAGGTGCTGGGGGGGAGGGTAGTCAGGTGCTGGGAGGGAGGGTAGTCATGTGCTGGGAGGGAGGGTAGTCAGGTGCTGGAAGGAGGGTAGTCAGGTGGGGAGGAGGTTAGTCAGGTGCTGGGAGGGAGGGTAGTCAGGTGCTGGGAGGGTAGTCAGGTGCTGGGACAGAGGGTAGCCAGGTGCTGGGAGGGTAGTCAGGTGCTGGGAGGAGGGTAGTCAGGTGCTGGGAGGAGAGTCGTCAGGTGCTGGGAGGGAGGGTCGTCAGGTGCTGGGAGGAGGGTTGTCAGGTGCTGGGAGGAGGGTAGTCAGGTGCTGGGAGGAGGGTAGTCAGGTGCTGGGACAGAAGGTAGTCAGGTGCTGGGAGGGAGGGTAGTCAGGTGCTGGGAGGAGGGTAGTCAGGTGCTGGGAGGAGAGTCATCAGGTGCTGGGAGGGAGGGTAGTCAGGTGCTGGGAGGAGGGTAGTCAGGTGCTGGGAGGAGGGTAGTCAGGTGCTGGGAGGGTAGTTAGGAGCTGGGAGGGTCGTCAGGTGCTGGGAGGAGGGTCGTCAGGTGCTGGGAGGGAGGGTAGTCAGGTGCTGGGAGGAGGGTCGTCAGGTGCTGGGAGGAGGGTCGTCAGGTGCTGGGAGGGAGGGTAGTCAGGTGCTGGGAGGAAGGGTAGTCAGGTGCTGGGGGAGGGTAGTCAGGTGCTGGGGGGAGGGTCGTCAGGTGCTGGGAGGAGGGTAGTCAGGTGCTGGGAGGGAGGGTAGTCAGGTGCTGGGAGGGAGGGTAGTCAGGTGCTGGGGGGGAGGGTCAGTCAGGTGCTGGGAGGGAGGGTAGTCAGGTGCTGGGAGGGAGGGGGTCAGGTGCTGGGAGGAGGGTAGTCAGGTGCTGGGAGGGAGGGTAGTCTGATGCTGGGGAGGGTAGTCAGGTGCTGGGGGGAGGGTAGTCAGGTGCTGGGAGGGAGGGTAGTCAGGTGCTGGGAGGGAGCGTAGTCAGGTCTGGGGGAAGGTAGTCAGGTGGGCAGGGAGGTAGTCAGGTGCTGGGGGGAGGGTTGTCAGGTGCTGGGGGGAGGGTCGTCAGGTGCTGGGAGGGAGGGTTGTTAGGTGCTGGGAGGGAGGGTAGTCAGGTGCTGGGAGGAGGGTAGTCAGGTGCTGGGGGGGAGGGTTGTCAGGTGCTGGGAGGGAGGGTAGTCAGGTGCTGGGAGGGAGGGTCGTCAGGTTCTGGGGGGAGGGTAGTCAGGTGCTGGGAGGGAGGTTAGTCAGGTGCTGGGAGGGAGGGTAGTCAGGTGCTGGGAGGGAGGGTAGTCAGATGCTGGGAGGGTAGTCAGGTGCTGGGGGGAGGGTAGTCAGGTGCTGGGAGGGAGGGTAGTCAGGTGCTGGGAGGGAGCGTAGTCAGGTTCTGGGGGGAGGGTCGTCAGGTTCTGGGATGGAGGGTAGTCAGGTGCTGGGGGAGGGTCATCAGATTCTGGGAGGTGCTGGGAGGGTCGTCAGGTGCTGGGAGGGAGGGTCGTCAGGTGCTGGGAGGAGGGTCGTCATGTGCTGGGAGGGAGGGTCGTCAAGTGCTGGGAGGGAGGGTCGTCAGGTGCTGGGAGGAGGGTCGTCAGGTGCTGGGGGAGGGTAGTCAGGTGCTGAGGGGAGGGTCGTCAGGTGCTGGGGAGGAGGGTCGTCAGATGCTGGGAGGGAGGGTAGTCAGGTGCTGGGAGGAGGGTCGTCAGGTGCTGGGAGGTAGGGTTGTCAGGAGCTGGGAGGGAGGGTAGTCAGGTGCTGGGAGGGAGGGGAGTCAGGTGCTGGGAGGGAGGGTCGTCAGGTGCTGGGAGGGAGGGTAGTCAGGTGCTGGGAGGGAGGGTAGTCAGGTGCTGGGGAGGGTCGTCAGGTGCTGGGAGGAGAGTCGTCAGGTGTTGGGAGGAGGGTAGTCAGGTGCTGGGGGAGGGTCGTCAGGTGCTGGGGAGGAGGGTCGTCAGGTGCTGAGGGTAGTCAGGTGCTGGGAGGGAGGGTCGTCAGGTGCTGGGGGAGGGTCGTCAAGTGCTGGGGGGAGGGTAGTCAGGTGCTGGGGGGAGGGTCGTCAGGTGCTGGGGAGGAGGGTCGTCAGGTGCTGGGGGTGAGGGTAGTCAGGTGCTGGGAGGGAGGGTCGTCAGGTGCTGGGGGAGGGTCGTCAAGTGCTGGGGGGAGGGTCGTCAGGTGCTGGGGGGGAGGGTCGTCAGGTGCTGGGGGGGAGGGTAGTCAGGTGCTGGGAGGGAGGGTCGTCAGGTGCAGGGAGGGAGGGTAGTCAGGTGCTGGGAGGGAGGGTCGTCAGGTGCAGGGAAGGAGGGTAGTCAGGTGCTGGGAGGAGGGCAGTCAGGTGTTGGGAGGGAGGGTAGTCAGGTGCTGGGAGGGAGGGTAGTCAGGTGCTGGGAGGAGGGTAGTCAGGTGCTGGGAGGAGGGTCGTCAGGTGCTGAGAGGGAGGGTAGTCAGGTGCTGGGAGGAGGGTAGTCAGGTGCTGAGAGGGAGGGTCGTCAGGTGCTGGGAGGAGTGTCGTCATGTGCTGGGAGGGAGGGTAGTCAGGTGCTGGGGGAGGGTCGTCAGGTGCTGGGGAGGAGGGTAGTCAGGTGCTGGGAGGGAGGGTAGTCAGGTGCTGGGAGGGAGGGTCGTCAGGTGCTGGGGGGAGGGTCGTCATGTGCTGGGGAGGAGGGTCGTCAGGTGCTGGGAGGGAGGGTAGTCAGGTGCTGGGGGGAGGGTCGTCAGGTGCTGGGGAGGAGGGTCGTCAGGTGCTGGGCTGGAGGGTAGTCAGGTGCTGGGAGGGAGGGTCGTCAGGTGCTGGGAGGGAGGGTAGTCAGGTGCTGGGGGGGAGGGCAGTCAGGTGCTGGGAGGGAGGGTAGTCATGTGCTGGGAGGGAGGGTAGTCAGGTGCTGGGAGGAGGGTAGTCAGGTGCTGGGAGGGAGGGTAGTCAGTTGCTGGGAGGGTAGTCAGGTGCTGGGAGGGTAGTCAGGTGCTGGGAGGGAGGGTAGTCAGGTGCTGGGAGGGAGCGTAGTCAGGTTCTGGGGGAAGGGTAGTCAGGTGCTGGGAGGGAGGTTAGTCAGGTGCTGGGAGGGAGGGTAGTCAGGTGCTGGGGGGAGGGTAGTCAGGTGCTGGGAGGGAGGGTAGTCAGGTGCTGGGAGGGAGGGTAGTCAGGTGCTGGGAGTGAGGGTAGTCAGGTGCTGGGGGGGAGGGTAGTCAGGTGCTGGGAGGGAGGGTAGTCAGGTGCTGGGAGGGAGGGTAGTCAGGTTCTGGGGGGAGGGTAGTCAGGTGCTTGGAGGGAGGTTAGTCAGGTGCTGGGAGGGAGGGTATTCAGGTGCTGGGAGGGAGGGTAGTCAGATGCTGGGAGGGTAGTCAGGTGCTGGGGGGAGGGTAGTCAGGTGCTGGGAGGGAGGGTAGTCAGGTGCTGGGAGGGAGGGTAGTCAGGTGCTGGGGGGAGGGTAGTCAGGTGCTGGGAGGGAGGGTAGTCAGGTGCTGGGAGGGAGAGTAGTCAGGTGCTGGGGGGGAAGGTAGTCAGGTGCTGGGAGGGAGGGTAGTCAGGTGCTGGGAGGGAGGGTAGTCAGGTGCTGGGAGTGAGGGTAGTCAGGTGCTGGGAGGAGGGTAGTCAGGTGCTGGGAGGAGGGTCGTCAGGTGCTGGGAGGGAGGGTAGTCAGATGCTGGGAGGGTAGTCAGGTGCTGGGGGGGAGGGTAGTCAGGTGCTGGGAGGGAGGGTAGTCAGGTGCTGGAAGGGAGGGTAGTCAGGTGCTGGGGGGAGGGTCGTCAGGTGCTGGGAGGGAGGGTAGTCAGGTGCTGGGAGGGAGGGTTGTTAGGTGCTGGGAGGGAGGGTAGTCAGGTGCTGGGAGGGAGGGTAGTCAGGTGCTGGGAGGAGGGTAGTCAGGTGCTGGGAGGAGAGTCATCAGGTGCTGGGAGGGAGGGTAGTCAGGTGCTGGGAGGAGGGTAGTCAGGTGCTGGGAGGAGGGTAGTCAGGTGCTGGGAGGGAAGTCAGGTGCTGGGAGGGAGGGTAGTCAGGTGCTGGGAGGGAGGGTAGTCAGGTGCTGGGAGGGAGGGTTGTCAGGTGCTGGGGGGGAGGGTAGTCAGGTGCTGGGAGGGAGGGTAGTCAGGTGCTGGGAGGGAGGGTAGTCAGGTGCTGGGAGGGAGGGTAGTCAGGTGCTGGGAGGGAGGGTAGTCAGGTGCTGGGTGGGAGGGTCGTCATGTGCTGGGAGGGAGGGTAGTCAGGTGCTGGGAGGGAGGGTAGTCAGGTGCTGGGAGGGAGGGTAGTCAGGTGCTGGGAGGGAGGGTAGTCTGGTGCTGGGAGGGAGGGTAGTCAGGTGCTGGGAGGGAGGGTTGTCAGGTGCTGGGAGGGAGGGTAGTCAGGTGCTGGGGGAGGGTAGTCAGGTGCTGGGAGGGAGGGTAGTCAGGTGCTGGGAGGGAGGGTCGTCAGGTGCTGGGAGGAGGGTGGTCAGGTGCTGGGGAGGAGGGTAGTCAGGTGCTGGGAGGGAGGGTAGTCAGGTGCTGGGAGGGAGGGTAGTCAGGTGCTGGGGGGGAAGGTAGTCAGGTGCGTCAGGTGCTGGGCGGGAGGGTAGTCAGGTGCTGGGAGGGAGGGTAGTCAGGTGCTGGGAGGAGGGTAGTCAGGTGCTGGGAGGAGGGTCGTCAGGTGCTGGGAGGGAGGGTAGTCAGAGGGAGGGTAGTCAGGTGCTGGGAGGGAGGGTCAGGTCAGGTGCTGCTGGGGGGAGGGTAGTCAGGTGCTGGGAGGGAGGGTAGTCAGGTGCTGGAAGGGAGGGTAGGGTGCTGGGAGTGAGGGTAGTCAGGTGCTGGGAGGAGGGTAGTCCGGTGCTGGGAGGGAGGGTAGTGAGGTGCTGGGAGGGAGGGTAGTCAGGTGCTGGGAGGAGGGTAGTCAGGTGCTGGGAGGGAGGGTAGTCAGGTGCTGGGAGGAGGGTAGTCAGGTGCTGGGAGGAGGGTAGTCAGGTGCTGGGAGGAAGGGTAGTCAGGTGCTGTGAGGGAGGGTAGTCAGGTGCTGGGTGGGAGGGTAGTCAGGTGCTGGGAGGGAGGGTAGTCAGGTGCTGGGAGGGAGGGTAGTCAGGTGCTGGAAGGGAGGGTAGTCAGGTGCTGGGAGTGAGGGTAGTCAGGTGCTGGGAGGAGGGTAGTCAGGTGCTGGGAGGGAGGGTAGTCAGGTGCTGGGAGGAGGGTAGTCAGGTGCTGGGAGGGAGGGTAGTCTGGTGCTGGTGGGAGGGTAGTCAGGTGCTGGGAGGGTAGTCAGGTGCTGAGAGGGAGGGTAGTCAGGTGCTGGGAGGAGGGTAGTCAGGTGCTGGGAGGGAGGGTAGTCAGGTGCTGGGAGGGAGGGTAGTCAGGTGCTGGGAGGAGGGTCGTCAGGTGCTGGGAGGTAGGGTAGTCAGGTGCTGGGAGGGAGGGTAGTCAGGTGCTGGGAGGGAGGGTAGTCAGGTGCTGGGAGGGAGGGTAGTCAGGTGCTGGGAGAAGGGTAGTCAGGTGCTGTGAGGGAGGGTAGTCAGGTGCTGGGAGGGAGGGTAGTCAGGTGCTGGGAGGGAGGGTAGTCATGTGCTGGGAGGGAGGGTAGTCAGGTGCTGGGAGGAGGGTAGTCAGGTGCTGGGAGGGAGGGTAGTCAGGTGCTGGGGGTAGGGTAGTCAGGTGCTGGGAGGGAGGGTAGTCAGGTGCTGGGAGGGAGGGTAGTCAGGTGCTGGGAGGGAGGGTAGTCAGGTGCTGGGAGGGAGGGTAGTCAGGTGCTGGGAGGGAGGGTAGTCATGTGCTGGGAGGGAGGGTAGTCAGGTGTTGGGAGGAGGGTAGTCAGGTGCTGGGAGGGAGGGTAGTCAGGTGCTGGGAGGAGGGTAGTCAGGTGCTGGAAGGGAGGGTAGTCAGGTGCTGGGAGGGAGGGTAGTCAGGTGCTGGGAGGGAGGGTAGTCATGTGCTGGGAGGGAGGGTAGTCATGTGCTGGGAGGGAGGGTAGTCAGGTGTTGGGAGGAGGGTAGTCAGGTGCTGGGAGGGAGGGTAGTCAGGTGCTGGGAGGAGGGTAGTCAGGTGCTGGAAGGGAGGGTAGTTAGGTGCTGGGGGTAGGGTAGTCAGGTGCTGGAAGGGAGGGTAGTCAGGTGCTGGGGGGGGGGTTGCACCACCACCACCACACAACAGCTCCGAGTCAGTGTGTGTGGAAGCATCACAGAGGGTGGACGTACACTGGTTGTCCTCCCACTACAACACGCTCTCCTCTCTCAGCATCTCGATGAACTCGCAGCCTCTCCTCCTCCTCCTCATGGCCACCTTCCCTCTCTTTACAGGTAAGAACACTTGCTATTTAGGCTCACATCAGAGCTCAAAAAAACCATCAAGGTGCCTTGTCCATCCCACAACCAGCGATCACAAGGAAGAAATTCTGATTTTACCACAAATGGCAAATATAACATTTATTTTGGCCTTGGGAATTTTGTGAGGTTCCGTTTTGAGAAGGACGTGCTTTGTATGGGCCAGTAGGCCTTTGCAGCGCCTGGATTTTGTCATGACGTATATACGAACGCATATTTGTGCATATTTCGTATATAAATCAAAGGTTCAATAGGTTTATTAGTGCATATTGAGGATTTTTTTTTTGTGTGTGTAGGCTGTCAAAAGGCGCTTCTCCGAAATGAATAGGCATAATTTTTTCCCTGTTTTCTGTTGTCACTTTTCCTTTTGTGGTCAGAGCTTGGTTACGAGTATAATAATAATAATAATCCTTTTCTCTCCTCTAGTTCCTCTCTCCTCCCTTTCACCTTTCATTTTTGCTCCATTTCTTTTATTTATCCTTTCTGGCTTCTTTCTCTTCGCTTTGTCATTTTCTCACTTCTCTGCTTCTCTTTCTCTCATCCCTCCCCTTCTTTCTCCTTCCTTCCCTCCTCTCTTTGAGCCTTTTCCCCGGACTTTCCTTTATTTGTGGTTCAATAAAGAGAACAAAGAGGAACGTAATTCCCAGAGCAATTCTCGGCCCTCAAGCCATACTTCACTGTTTTCACCTGGTCCTCACCTGGTCTTCACCTAGTCTTCACCTATTTTTCACCTATTTTTCACCTGGTCTTGACCTGGTTTCACCTATTTTTCACCTGGTCTTGGTTTCCACTTGGTTTTCACCTAGTCTTCACCTATTTTTCACCTGGTTTCCACCTGGTCTTGACCTGGTTTCACCTATTTTTCACCTGGTCTTGGTTTCCACCTGGTTTTCACCCAGTCTTCACCTATTTTTCACCTGGTTTTGGTTTCCACCTGGTTTTCACCTAGTCTTCACCTGGTCTTGGTTTCCACCTGGTCTTGACCTGGTTTTCACCCATGTTGTCTTCCTGTTTATTACTGCAGTGTTACTGGTCGCCGTCTGCCGGGTGTCTGACGTTCCTAGTCTCGTCGTTAAGATCTCGAAAGCCATATTTTTTTCCCTTGTCATAGTTACACCCACCTTGGTGGACGTGTCAGTCATTTTCACCCACGTACCGCACTCACTTTCATTACTGACACACCCCTCAAGGAAGGTTCCTTGATGTTGGTGAGGGGCTCTTCATTTAGGGAATTGGATCTGTGCTCCAGTTCCCCGAATTAAGCCTGAATGCCTTCCACATCCCCCCCCCCCCCAGGCGCTGTATAATCCTCCGGGTTTAGCGCTTCCCCCTTGATTATAATAATAATTACTGACACTTACATTTTCTATGGGTTTTTATTATTTTTAGGTTTAAGAACATAATACCAAATGACCCTTGCAAGTAGGCCTGCTGATAAGATACACGTGCTACAGTTAGACATCTTTATTCCGAAACGTTTCGCCTACACATTAGGCTTCTTCAGCCAAGTACAGGGGAAGCAGCAGAAGCAGATGTTTAATCGATGTAATCAGTCCATCACCCTTAAAGACGTAGTTTTGAGGCGGTCAGTCCCTCAGCCTGGAAGAGTTTTGCCTAGCATGGGCCAATAGGCCCATACTAGGCAAGTCCAACTCACCCACTCATGTTTCCATCCAACCTGTATTTAAAACTATCCGAAGTTCTTACCGCAGCTTTGGGTAGCTTTAAATATAGGTTTGTTCCACTCATCTACAACTCTATTGCCAACACAGTACATCCCAATATCCCTTCTAAATCTAAATTTGTCTAATTTAAATCCATTGCTGCGAGTCATGTTAAATGTGATTTTGTTAAATTTAACTCTATCCTACGATTGGTTATTAAGGATACATTTAATAAATAAAAGATATTGGAAGATACAAGTATACAGAAAATATGGAATGCAAGACGTAAATGTATTCGTTCGAGGACATATTTGATGGCTAGGTTACGGTCCTGGGACCTTGGTCACTCCAAATAATGAAAAAAGAGTGAGAAAGTTCAGTATAAATAGTAAAGAATGCAAGTCACGGGTGATGGCCACCAGTGAGCTAATATAATTATCGTGTGGCAATAAATGGTATAAAATACCCACACGATGGAAAAACAGACACAAATGCAGTATAATGTGATCCTTTATTGACTACGCTTCTCCCACACAGTGACCTTTAACATGTCACAAACAGGTCTACCTGAGTAAAGAGTACATGAGTATATATAGTGGAGAGTCAGGTGGAGATTGTTGGCTAGGTTGTACTTGCAGGTCCGTATATACACTTGTGTATATACACTGAGGATACACTTATTGGTGTATATAAACCGAAAGATGCACACCTCTTGGTATATATACCCTTGTAGGGTGTTATTTTTGCACCATTGATCCTAGGTTAGGTTAGGTAAGGTTTGCCAGGAAAGAGAGACAGGTGTTTCCTGACGCGGGCCTTATATCATGACCCGCAGCTGGAGCTTTTGGTTATCTGACTGAGGCCTTCTACTAGCTTACCAGTCAACCCCTTTCAAAAATAATGATAATGATAACCATTGGGAATCTACAAGTAGTATGTGAGTGTAGGCAGCGCAGGCAGGATCCTTCAAGGCTTGGGAACATGTTTGGGGGTGGGCTAGGTAACTACTCGCTCTGCTGGTTTGAACAATTCACAACCCGTTTTGCACATGAGTTTGTTTTCCACTCTGCTACAGTTCGTCAGTTTCTGCACGAGCTAAGCCCGGAACGAAGTTAATTAAATATTAGTTAACGTATTCCAGGAAATTAGTCACTTTGACTTTTTTGAGAGGTTATCCAAGGTAATTTACACTATGTATAATAATTGTACTTATGTGTACCTGTGCCTAAATAAACTTACACCTATGAATTTCCAGTTTAAGAGCTGTTAGCCTAGCTCAGCTACTTTAAAAAAACCCAACCCTGTGTAAGGATGTCACCCACAACAGTAGATTAACGCAGTACCCTATTTACTGCTAGGCGAAGAAGGGTATCACATGTGAGGCGGCGACTTGCTCGGTCGAGTCAACTCACCCGGGATTGAAACCGGGTCCATTCTGGGTTACTTGAAAATGAATTAACTTGAAAATGAGTTACGTGCATTAATGATAAAAAAAAGTTTATAATGGGAGGGTCAGGTCTGGCAGCGGTGGAACGTTGTTTTCCTGTAAATCGTTGGAAACCCCACGATGTTTGGGCGCATCACAGTTAGTATATCAATAATAATAGTAATAATAATGATGATAATAATGCAAACAATAATGCTAATAATAATGTAAATAATAATAATAATAATATTAATAAAAAAACATAATTTGTGGTGATGGACTGGTTGTAATTAATATTTCTGAGTCTCGGGTATTGCTGGGAAGTAGGAACTTTGATTATTTTTAGATACGATCACTGATTTATATGCATCCTTGGCTAGCATGTTAATTAACTAAATATACGAGGCCTGGTCACAGACCGGGCCGCGGGGGCGTTGACCCCCGAACCATCTCCAGGTATACTCCAGGTATATATAGTCTCGCAGGAAAAGAAAATCATACTAGCCTCGTAGGTTACTCTTGCCCCTTCATGCTGCTGGAGGACTTCATAGCTGTATACCTGCCATTCTCAAGGCTGTGTATGACCCCTTACGGCCTTAGCGCTTACTTGTGCATATACTACTACTACTACAAATAATGCTGCTGCTGCTATTACTGCTAATACTATTAATACCACTACTACTACTGCTGCTGATCTACTACTAATACTTATTATTATATTACTACTACTACTACTAATATTAATAGTAGTACTGGTGCTGCTAATGCTACTACTACTAATAATAATGCTGTTATTAGTATTACTACCACGACTACTATTATTACTAATACTGGTACTAATACTACTACTGCTATTACTACTACTACTGATACTACTATTACTAGTACTTCTGTTACTACTAATACTATTACTGCTATTAATAACATCATCGTCTCCGGATACTCTATAAATACTTGTCTCCAGCCTGTGATCTTCACCAGCTGTTTCTTAAACTTACAAAAACACGTCTCCTCAAGTTGCCATGAACAAAAACACGTCTCCTCAAGTTGCCATGAACATTTCAGATGCTTACATAAGTTTATTCAGGTATACACAAATACAGTTACATAGATTATCATTCATAGCAGCCTAGGATAAACCAAAAAAGTTCAGACAAATGACTTATTGCCGTTGGGGCCCTTGAGGTACATGTTAACTAGGCTGCGCAGTGGAACAAAAAACAAAATGGCTTTGTTGATGTGTATAGAAATACATATTTTGGAGGGTCGTAATTCACACTAGTGGGAATCCCGTTAAACCTGTTTGTTCAATAATACAACTTCTACAGGATTTTTCTGAATTGGTCGATAACTTTTTACCCACACGTTTCTATACACTATTGTGGGAATTATAAGCTTTTAAAGGAATGTTTTTAGTATGGTTGAGGGAGGTGTACACCGAGAGGTGTATATCTCAAGTGTATATACACCGAGAGGTGTATATCTCAAGTGTATATACACCGAGAGGTGTATATCTCAAGTGTATATACACCGAGAGGTGTATATCTCAAGTGTATATACACCGAGAGGTGTATATCTCAAGTGTATATACACCGAGAGGTGTATATCTCAAGTGTATATACACCGAGAGGTGTATATCAAGTGTATATACACCGAGAGGTGTATATCTCAAGTGTATATACACCGAGAGGTGTATATCTCAAGTGTATATACACCGAGAGGTGTATATCTCAAGTGTATATACACCGAGAGGTGTATATCTCAAGTGTATATACACCGAGAGGTGTATATCTCAAGTGTATATACACCGACAGGTGTATATCAAGTGTATATACACCGAGGTGTATGTACACTGATAGGTGTGTATATATATATCGAGAAGTGTGTATCTTTCAGTGTATATACACCGAGAAGTGTGTATCTTTCAGTGTATATACACAGAGTATGTTTTAATACCAGTACAAAACAATAAAATACTTTTCGCCAGGTGGTGTAAATGCAGCCTAATAAATAAACACGTGTTATCTAGGTACAGGAAACATCGTTGTGAAGACGATTGGAATTTTAAATATAAATTTAGTATATCCCTGTATGTATATACATACATACATAGACATATGAACAAGGACTCGAACTGTGGGCCTAGCATAACGAAGTTGAAAACCAGCAATGCTACTGACACATCGTTTTTCACTATATTATGAAATTCTCAGGAAATCAAGAAAAATCAGATATAAGAACTAGATTAAATGTATTTTTCGTAATGGCCAAGTTCTAATAAATTTGAGAAAGTGTTCATTATTATTATGATCATGGGGAAGCGCTAAACCCGCAGGATTATAAAGAGCTTGTTGGGGGTGTGATGGAAGGTATTCAGGCTTAATTCAGGGAACTGGAGCACAGATCCAATTCCCTAGATCAAGAGCCCCTCACCAGCGTCAAGGAACCTCCCTTGAGGGGGCCCAAGTGTTCAAAGATATGGATCCACAGTTGTAAAAATGTACATTACATTACAGCTGTGACACATGTATATCAGAGGTTTCCAACCTGGGGTTGCGAGATGGCATTTCAAGAGGTTATTATTATAATTAAAAGGAAGCGCTAAACCTGCAAGGGACTTCAGGAGGTACGACTTCGAAGAATCATGATGAAAAGCACAGTTCCCCTTTATTGTACCAAAAACATTTATGATTGCTTAATTTATATTTGCATTTCATGCACCGCATTAAAAGTTATTTTCCGAGTTCAGTTTGTTCACCCTGCAGTACTGTATTTGTTCACCCTGCAGTACTGTATTTGTTCACCCTGCAGTACTGTATTTGTTCACCCTGCAGTACTGTATTTGTTCACCCTGCACTACTGTATTTGTTCACCCTGCAGTACTGTATTTGTTCACCCTGCAGTACTGTATTTGTTCACCCTGCAGTACTGTATTTGTTCACCCTGCAGTACTGTATTTGTTCACCCTGCAGTACTGTATTTGTTCACCCTGCAGTACTGTATTTGTTCACCCTGTAGTACTGTATTTGTTCACCCTGCAGTACTGTATTTGTTCACCCTGCAGTACTGTATTTGTTCACCCTGCAGTACTGTATTTGTTCACCCTGTAGTACTGTATTTGTTCACCCTGCAGTACTGTATTTGTTCACCCTGCAGTACTGTATTTGTTCACCCTGCAGTACTGTGTTTGTTCACCCTGCAGTACTGTATTTGTTCACATTGTATTTGATTCCTTAGGGTGCCCTCCGACATATTATTATTATTATTATTATTATTATTATTATTATTATTATTATTATTATTATTATTAAAGATTAGCCGGTATTCCCCCGGCCCGGGCCTTTTCCAAGTGGTGGCCCGGCCTTGGCTCCCTCTTTAGGGAATGTCTGAGACCTAAGTCTCCCATGGGAGGAGGCACAAGTACCTCCTCATCTTTGGGACCAACTGTCCCCAGGCCTAGCCACTAGCTAGGCCTCTCTGGTCTGCCGTCCCCGCCCCAAGGGGGCAAATGGGAATGACAGTCTTATGAGCTAAAGGCTCGGACTCAGGCACCTACCCTACCCCAGAAGGGTTAGGCATGGTATCGATGCCCTCCGACATAGATGAGGTTGGAAACCCTTGTTATAACAGACAATAGAAGACTGTAAATTCAGTAAATATATACAAATCTGAGAGATTTGTATAGTGCAATTGTCTTAAGTCTAACCTGGGGATAAAATTCCCTCGCCAGCTTTCTTACCTTATTTTTGTAATAAAAACTACTATTGTATGTGAAAATTGTATGGTAATTAAGAGTTGGTCTGTTGTCAGTAATTTTTGGTTCTGGAGGAGGTAGTGACGTGTCCAGCTGTTGACCTATGCAAGAATTTGATTTTTTTTTAAGCCATTCGAAAAAAATGTTGTCATATAAATTCAAATTAGGAATGTGATCATATATGAAGAGCTCCGTAGTTAATGTGGTAATAAATTTTGGTTTATAATACACAGGTACAAAGAATATTGTAGTTCAGCCAGTAAATATTGATTTACCATACCATAAAACTTACCATTATGATTTAAGAATGTCAAGGCAAGCCTAGATCTAAGACTGGATTTTACTAATTTAATTTTTGAAAATGTTAAGACATAGATCATGCTTGAAGAATGTTAAGACATAGATTATGCTTGAAGAATGTTAAGACATAGATCATGTTTGAAGAATGTTAAGACATAGATCATGTTTGAAGAATGTTAAGACATAGATCATGTTTGAAGAATGTTAAGACATAGATCATGTTTGAAGAATGTTAAGACATAGATCATGTTTGAAGAATGTTAAGACATAGATCATGCTTGAAGAATGTTAAGACATAGATCATGTTTGAAGAATGTTAAGACATAGATCATGCTTGAAGAATGTTAAGACATAGATCATGCTTGAAGAATGTTAAGACATAGATCATGTTTGAAGAATGTTAAGACATAGATCATATTTGAAGAATGTTAAGACATAGATCATATTTGAAGAATGTTAAGACATAGATCATATTTGAAGAATGTTAAGACATAGATCATGTTTGAAGAATGTTAAGACATAGATCATATTTGAAGAATGTTAAGACATAGATCATATTTGAAGAATGTTAAGACATAGATCATGTTTGAAGAATGTTAAGACATAGATCATATTTGAAGAATGTTAAGACATAGATCATGTTTGAAGAATGTTAAGACACTGCAACATCATGGAATCTTGATTCTGAGGACATGTACATAACCTTCACGACTACGACAACTACTACTACAACTAACCCATCTCTTTGGGAAGGACCTACTTCCACTGGGGAATCCCGCCTACCAGTGAATATGCCCTCGTCTGCTACACCTGACGTTACTATATAAGCGCCAGGCTCCTTTCTTCTGCTTCAGAATCTCCACGACTATGGTGCTCTTCGCACCTACTCCTAGGTTGAGGGACTGATTACCTCATCTTCTGTACATAGTCCTACTGTCTTCAAGCTATGTCCTAGAATTTGTATTGATAAAGCCACTGGATGGCGAAACGTCTACAATAAAGATACCCAGATGTTGCACATGTGTCTTAATTTCAATGTTTCATTTATTTACAAACGTAAATTCAATATTAGAGTACTTTGAATTTAAATACTGCAAGAACAGCCGGGTTGACCAGGCAGTCACCAGTGAAGCCTGGCCCAGGGCCAGGCTCTGGGAGTAGAAAAACTCTGGAAATATCAAAGGTAAAGAAATAATGGCGCACGTTCAAGTGATTTACATATTAGAAAGATATCGTCAACATAACGGCGATATAACAATTGTTCAAAATCAGTAGGATATTTATTGACGTATTCTGCGCCATGATGACCAAGAGAAGTTGAAGGATGAGAAACACAACTACACTTCCTTAACTCCTTCTGTTATTACTCTTGTTTTTGACTTTACATCAGTTATTTGAATCATTGTTCTTGTCACTCCACCCCCTGCCTCTTCCTCCCCCCTTCGCCCTCACCTGTTCCTCCTCCACCCCACCTCTTCCTCCTCCTCCTCCTCCACCTCTTCCTCCTCCACCTCTTCCTCCTCCACCTCTTCCTCCTCCACCTCTTCCTCCTCCACCTCTTCCTCCTCCACCTCTTCCTCCTCCACCTCTTCCTCCTCCACCTCTTCCTCCTACACCTCTTCCTCCTCCACCTCTTCCAAGAAGGAAAGTTTGTATTAAGACATGAACTCTGACCTTACCTGTCAGGGAGTCGCCCACGTGACCATGTTTTCCAGGTCTCTCTATCTGTTGACTCTACATGACCTTGCCAGTTTAGGAGGATCCATAATGACCTCTTAGGTGACCTTACCTGTCTGGGAGTGTCCATAATGACTTAAGTGACCTCTCTGGGAGAGGCTAGATTGACCTGTGTCCCCTGAAATAAGTGGGGTGCCTTGAGGGTGATACAGAGCTCTTAGTCCAAGGAACTGAAGCTACTCCTTCCTCGGATCATGCCGACCATTTCGCGGGTGCTGTGTTGAGAGCTCCCTCGTGAATATAACTGTAATTGATTGTTATGTATTCCTGGTGGCCACTGTCTGTACTAACGCTTCTAACCCCGTTTAACGACCTGGGTTTACCCCCTGCTTAACGACCAGGGTTGACC